>NC_053497.1:64839554-65139554 GCF_905171775.1 Rana temporaria
TTTTCTTCTTTGCCTTCTACTTGTGAGCATAGCCTGTCCGCAATCCGAATCAGACTTGTGCTGAGACGCTCTCATGCACAGCTAATCACTGAGAAAATCAGTATGCGGCTGTTTCTCTGCATCCTGCAGACATCAAGTGGACATCAATTGTGTATGAAAGAAAAAATAGTACTGCCTGTTTTAGAGTTCTTTCAAGTAAAATGGATTAAGCCATTAAAAGTTAAATTGCCTGATATAGCAATGTAAGAAATAAAAGAGGGGTTACCGTATTTATCGGCGTATACCGCGCACTATTTTGCCCTGAAAATCAGGGCAAAATCGTGGGTGCGCGATATACGCCGATACCCGCTTTCCCGCCACGAGTTTGAATACTGCGCCGGCATATACCGAGCGCAGTACACTCGTGTATCTTCGGGCAGTCTCGGCGCCTCTCGCACTGACGTCCTGAGCGTACAGGACGTCAGCGCGACAGTTGCCGAGCCTGCCCGACGATACACGAGTGTACTGCGCTCGGTATATGTCGGCGCAGTATTCAAACTCGGCGCGGGAAACGAGCGGGGAGGACGCGAGGACGCCGCAGAAGGACGCCGGACCCGACGAAGAGGACACCCGAAGCAGCAGACAGACGCCGGACCCGACGAGGCCGCCGATGGACGCCACGCAAGACACCAAAACTGTAAGTACAAAACATCTTTTTTTCCACAGGAATTCGGGCAACTTTAGGGGTGCACGCTATACGCGGGAGCGCTCTATACCCTGATAAATACGGTAATTCTCTTATAGCTGGCAAAATGTGCAAAAGACTAATGTAGCAACATTTGATTTAAGAAATTAATTTGACTTCCCTTGAGGGTTCAAGAAGGATGTTTTTCCTCCTTTTGTAGCAAAACAATCAACAATTGATTGCTGGTTTTGTGTTACCTTCCTCTGGTCCAAAATAGGAAATTTTGTGAGACATCAAGCTTTATGATCATGGGTCTTTTTTTAATTATTTATGTAACTAAATGCATACACACAGTGTTACATGTGTTCAGATATAATGTGAAAATCCATTTCAGAATATTGCTCAGCAAAATGTTACTGTACTAACATCAGGTATTACAAAAGCAATTGTGAGACATGATATGTGCATAGCACCTTTTTATAATTCCAGCAAGTACCCAAATTATAGATGTAAAATTGCATTGTGATTGAATTTCAGCCACAAATGAATGATTATTGATAAAAAATAATGAAACTAAGGGCTGCACATACTAAAATATCATCAATATATTATTAATAATTCATCAATTAACTTTCAATTTGGTTGCAAATTGATGACCCTGGTACGTACTGTAAATAGTGCTTAGGTCTTACTATTCCAAAGTATACAATGGTGTAATTTCAATAACAGCATTGATAATATTAACAAGCTTGCACATATGCTTCTCAATTTGCAGGGACTCATTTAGAGAAGCAATTTGCCATGTCCCTCTTAAAATAATACAGTTCAAAGAACATTTGATTCTAATTAAAATCTCACTTCTAGCAACAATAGATAGTTGCCTGTACTAATGTGAAATGTTGAAACAATTCTCAAAACAATTAACCCCATTATGAATTTTTACTCCTTTATAATGAAAAAAGTTTAACTTATTTTTTAAAGTTTCAGCTTTTACCTATAAAGAACCTGGTTGCACGTCGGAGTTGTCAGTAGTCAGCGGATCCCACCATCTGCTGCGCCTACTACGTAGACTCGTTCCCTTTATCCTGAAAGAAGACATAGCAGTCGTGGTGGGAACAATTATCAACTCCAGACTCGACTATGCAAATGCCCTTTACCTTGGACTCCCAAAATACCAAATCTCTCGTCGTTCAAAATACGGCCGCTCGACTCGTGACTGGGAAAAAAACATGGGAATCAATCTCGCCTTCACTGAGATCCCTTCATTGGTTGCCAGTAAAAGACAGAATTACTTTTAAGGCACTCTGTCTGACGCATAAGTGTGTTCAAGGAAATGCCCCCCAATATCAATGCGAAAAATTTAAAAGTCACAACCCCAATCGCATTCTGCGATCCACCAACCAAAATCTACTCCAGATACCCAAAGCCAGATGCAAGTCCAAAGGAGAACGAAGATTTGAGGTCCAAGGACCCAGACTATGGAACGCTCTACCAACCACCATCCGATTGGAGGTAAACCACCTGGCCTTCAGGAGAAAGATCAAGACCCATCTCTTCTGAGGGCCCAGGGAATGGATACCAAGCGCCCAGAGGCGATTCAGTTCGCATGTGTTGCGCTATATAAGTTTCTCACTCACTCACTCACTCAACCAGGGGACGCACGGAGTGTGCGTTCCCTGGTTAACACTGAAAGGTGTCTCAGCCAATCAGGTTCACCGGTTCTGGTTACTGGTAACCTGATTGGCTGAAGCATCATTGAGGGCAAGAGAATACATCGAGGGATGGTGGAAGGAGAATGGCTGACCCCAGAAAGGTAAGTACTGGGCGGGGGAGGGGGAAATCTGGCGACAATTAATGGGCACAGTGGCGAAAATTGATGGCACAGTGGCTGCATTTGGCATGGCACAGTGGCTGCATTTGGCATGGCACAGTGATGACAATTGATGGGCACAGTGGTGACAATTGATGGGCACAGTGGCAACAAATAATGACACAGTGGTAACAATTGATGGCACAGTGGCTGCGTTTGATGGCATTGCACAGTGGCTGCGTTTGATGGCACAGTGGTTGCGCTTGGCATGGCACAGTGGTGACAATTGATGGGCACAGTGGCGACAATTGATGGCACAGTGGTGGCAATTGATGGCACAGTGGCGACAATTGATGGCACAGTGGCTGCATTTGATGGCATGGCACAGTGGCTGCATTTGATGGCACAGTGGCTGCATTTGGCATGACACAGTGGTGACAATTGATGGGCACAATGGTGAGAATTGTTGGCAGAGTGGCAACAATTGATAGCAAAGTTGCGACAATTGATGGCACAGTGGCTGCGTTTAATGGCATGGCACAGTGGTGACAATGAATGGGCACAGTGGCGATAAATGATATCACAGTGGCTGCGTTTGATGGCATGGCACAGTGGCTGCATTTGATGGCATGGCACAGTGGCAACAATTGATGGCACAGTGACGACAATTGATGGCATGGCACAGTGGCGACAATTGATGGCACAGTGGTGACATTTGATGGCATGGCACAGTGGCGACAATTGATGGCATAGTGGCTGCATTTGATGGCACAGTGGCTGCCTTTGATGGGCACAGTAGCTGCCTTTGATATGCACAGTGGCTGCCTTTGATGGGCACAGTGGTTGCGTTTGATGGGCACAGTGGCTGCAATTGATGGTCACAGTAGCTGCGTTTGATGGGCACAGTGAGGCTGCTATAGTTTTTTTTTGTTTTTTTTTCGTTTGTTTGCGACCCCCCAAAAAAATTGGAGCACCAGCCAACACTGCTATGTATCTGTATTGTATTACAGACATTTGTCTGACATTCAAATTAGCAATAATTTGGCAGCATTCACCTATCAGCCACTACATTATACAAAGAGTGAATTCTGGGTAAAATGAACATATGGGGCATATACGTTTTGCTGGATGAATTTCCTATTGATTTGTTATTACATATTTCCCTATGTTACTGCAATTAATTCTAGCCAATAGTATTTTTTTTTATAACCTAATGCAGTATTTAGGGACCAAATATAAACATAGCTGGAGGTCTAGGGGGTGCACTAATATATCTGTGGTGAAAACCAAGAGCAGTCATGCCTCCTTGTTCAGTTGTTGTGAGCATATACCTTCCCCTGAACAATAACATATTTTTCATTGAGAATTATATCCCAGTTGGTGGTCTGGTCAACTCCATCCACATTTCACCACCAGAGACTAATACAAAATATGTAAAACTGTTCTTGAAACTAGCAACCCTATGCTCATTGTGTCCATCATTCATGAACAGAAATCCAATATATTTAAAGTTTACCAGAGAAACATATAGCCAGATTCACGTAGAGTTACGCCGGCGTATCAGTAGATACGCCGTCGTAACTCCGAATCTGCGCCGTCCTATATTTAAGTGTATTCTCAAATTGAGATACACTTAAATCTAGCTAAGATATGACGGCCTGCGCCATCGTATCTTAGCTGTCTATTTTAGCCGGCCGCTAGGGGTGTGTACGCTGATTTACGCCTAGAATGCGTAAATCAGAGAGATACGCCTATTCACGAACGTACGCTTGCCCGTCGCAGTACAGATACGCCATTTACGTAAGGCGTTTTCAGGCCTAAAGTTATTCCACCAAAAAGATGGCGCAGCCAATGTTAAGTATGGACGTCGGACCCGCCGCCGAATTTCACGTCGCTTGCGTCGTTTGCGTAAGTCGATTCAGAATAGGACTGGGGGTAGGTTACGTTCACGTCGAAACCAATGAGTCTTTGCGGCGTAATTTGGAGCATGCGCACTGGGATACGTCCACGGACGGCGCATGCACCGTTCGTTCAAAACGTCAATCACGTCGGGTCACGAATCATTAGCATAACACACACCCACCTCTTCACAATTTGAATTAGGCGCGCTTACGCTGACCCATTTACGCTATGCCGCCGTAACTTAGGATGCAAGTGCTTTGTGAATACAGCACTTGCCTGTCAAACTTACGGCGGTGTAGCGTATATGAGATACGCTACGCCTGCCTAACGTTAGGAGCGTCTTTTTGAATCCAGCTAATAGTGTGTTTCACTATATAGAAGGAGTGCATCTCTTCTTTCTAAGAGGGAACACCATACATACAGTACATCTAATAAAAATGATAAAAATTATAAAAAAATAAGTATCTAAAATAAATATGCCTGTATGCAGACCTTGGCAGTTATATAGCAGGTATACTAAAAAGGCATTGCTAAAGTACAAAACCATAACTTAACTTACAAAAACATTCACATATGTTTAATTTTCTGTATTTTCCCATTAGTAATGGCTGTTTATCACAATATATCATGACAGAATTCCATTGATTGAATTTATCTGCAGAGCATTCCCTATTTTGCATTTATAATAGTTCTGCACTTTGGTTGTGGTTTTTACTTTATTCACATTTCTTCAATCAATAATGTAGTTTTACTTACTTCTGAAAATGATTACTTTGCAAATGGAATTTTGTTTGGCTGTGAAATTAATTTCTTGATGTTCTCATAATGTTTAAGATGTATTAAAATACTGTGAGATGAAAAAAGCTGCATTTTAAAGCACTACTGCTTAACAACCAGCAACACAGGCTGGTGTAAGCTCCCATGCCTAGTGGTTCTTATTTTTATGTTCTTCTTCAAACATTTTTTTCCGAAGCCTGCACAAACTCCATACTCCAAATTAGCCAAATATTGTGCCATTGTTACAATAACACAATTTACCTGGCACTTCTACACTTTGGCCACATACATAATTATGACATCACAAAACCCATTAAATGTATGCACAAATTATTATTATTTATTTTATTGTTATTGTTTTAGCATTCTTTTAAAGGATACGTTCACCTTTTGGGAAAAAGAATTGCACATATTTTTCCCTAAGAAACCTGGAAAGCATTGCATCTGTGGTCAGTGGATCAGGGGTATAATGTCAGACTCCTGCACACAAGCTCTGCAGCTTTCAGTCCATACCTTTATACAGCCTGACTGTTTACAAGCTTGTGAATGACCTATGAGGCCTCTTAATAGCAACCTCCCAGTCCATTCAGAACTGCAAGCCATCAGCCACAGTGGCTGACGGTAGTTTGGATTTGTGCATTCACAGGAAACTGCTAATGAATGATGTGGCTGTGTTGATGGAGCCCCGATCGGCCACATTATTTTCGATTAGTGACAGTGGGCCCAGGGAGAAGATCCCCCACTCTCTGTCAAATGGAGAGGGGGAGAGGCTAAATATGGGTGGAACAAGTGACATGTTCGAAAAAGTTATCCTTAACTTCATCTAGTCCAGACCTTTTCTGGCACTTTTTGTTCACATGTAACAATCGGTAATTTTTGCTAGAAAATTACTTAGAACCCCAAAATATTACATATATTTTTTTAAAAGCAAAGGCCCTAGAAAATACATTGGTGGGTTTTGCAATTTTTTACGTCACACAATACTTGCACAGCGTTTTTTTTTTTTTTTTTTTAATTGGGAAAACAGACATTTTTGGAATTGTAATGCAAAAAACACCAAACAAAACCCAATTTTTTGCAAAATATAAAAGATGAAGTCATGCAGAGTAAATAGATACCAAGCATGTCACGCTTTAAAATTGTGCATGCCCATGCAATGGCAACAAACTGCGTAAATTTTACTATCCATAGGCAATGCTTTAAAAGCCTTTACAGGTTACCACTTTAGATTCATAGAGAAAGTCTGGTGCTAGAATTACTGCCCATGATCTGACGTTCGTGGTGATACCTCACCTGTGTGGGGCAATAGCTGTTTGAGTTTTCGTGTGTAGGACCAAAGCGTGCATTTGCCTTTGCGCGCAAGCACAAGAGGACTCATTTTTTATAAGTTATAGTAAGTTGCTTGGTGTATCTGGATAAAATAAAAAAGCTGATTTTTTTTTTAAACATAACACTGTTATCCTTTATAATCCTTTTTATAATGTTTATCCTTTTTTTCTCAGGTAAATACAATAAGTCATAAATATGCAAAAGTATGCAAAGTGAATTGGTATTAATTTGCTGATTTGTTGCTGGATACACTGTTTGGAATAGAAAACATTTGTTTTGCTAATATTTGGTACATAGTATATAACAACAACTTGGCTCAGTAAACAGAAAAGCAGCAATTAAACAAAATGCAACTTCTTTACAGAGGTTACTTCTCTGTTTCTCAACAATTATCAATTTGCTCTTCGTTAATCTGCTGTAGACATCAATCAAGAAAAGGAACCCAACTTTATGTAAGTGCAGAAGTCATGGTTATCCTGGCTTTGTGTTCTCCTTTAAGCCGTGTGAAGATCCTTAAAATAATGTTGTTATAGGCCAGTGGTTCTCAACCTGGGGGTCGAATGATCCTGGGCTGTTCCTGAAGCCTGCACCCCTCTCCCAGCCTTTTTGCAGCCGCCCAGTGGGGTTGTCCCTGGAGCCTGTGGCCGCCCAGCTGGGCTGTTCCTGGAGCCCACAGCTGCGCACTCAGCCTCTTCGCAGACGCCCATTCAGTTTCTCAACAATTATCAACTTGCTCTCAGTTGATCTGCTGCAGACATCAATAAAGAAAAGGAACCCAACTTTATGTAAGTGTAGAAGTTATGGTTATCCTGGCTTTGTGTTCTTCTTTAAGCCGTGTGAAGATATTTTAATATAATGTTGCTATAGGCCAGTGGTTCTCAACCTGGGGTCGTGGACCTCTTTGGGGATTGAATAATGATTTGCCAGGGGTCACCAAATCCTGGGCTATTCCTGAAGCCCGTCTCCCTCTCCCAGCCATTTTGTGGCTGCCCAGCAGGGCTGTCCCTGGAGCCTGTGGCCGCCCAGCTGGGCTGTTCCTGGAGCCCACAGCGGCCCACTCAGCCTCTTCGCAGCCGCCCATTCAGTTCACAGCATGGCTGGGGGGCAGAGATTAGAGGTCAGCTGACTGGTGAAATGGAAACAGGGAACAAAATATTCTGCGCTATCAATGATGGGCAGCTAACACTACCAATAGACAATGGTAGAAAACAAAACAAACATAGAAAGTGTAGCGCATATACAAAGTGAAAGTCACCCAAATAAATGAATGAATAAAAGTGCATCAATGGAAGTAATAAAAAATGATATCAATAAATTCAACCATAAATTGTAAGAACACTGTGTAGAAAAAATTATAATAATCGAAAAAGTTCAATGTAGGAAGATATGGTGCTATTAATTCCAGTGCTCCGAGATGAAGTGCAGTAAAGAAATCCACCACCGACCATTGAAGAGGAAGCTTACCAGAAATACTAAACCCTAATGGACGTAAGTCCAGAGGGTCAATAGAGCAGAATATAAACCACTGTTGGACCTGGATCGTCAGCTGCAATTCCCACGGTGGCGACTCACACGTCAATCCAAAAGGAAACCAGGAGAACGATTCAGGTAGATGGGTGCTTCCAGGAGGTACCCAGTTTGGGGCAAACATTTTACAGATGTAATGGAGTATTAACCACTTCCTTACTGGGCACATATACCCCCTTCCTGCCCAGGCGAAATTTCAGCTTCCAGCACTGCGTCGTTTTAACTCACAATTGCGCGGTCATGCAACGTGGCTCCCAAACAAAATTTACGTCCTTTTTTTCCCACAAATAGAGCTTTCTTTTGGTGGTATTTGATCACCTCTGCATTTTATTTTTTTTTGCGCTATAAACAAAAAACAGTAGATACGCCGTTGTAACTCTGAATCTACGCCGGCGTTAATTTAAGCGTATTCTGGAAACCAGATATGCTTAAATTAGGCTAAGATACAAGCGGCGTAAGTCTCCTACGCCGTCGTATCTTAAAATGTAATTTTTAGGCTGGCCGCTAGGTGGCGCTTCCATTGAGTTTGGTGTAGAATATGTAAATGAATAGATGCGCCGATTCACAAACGTACGTGCGCCCGTCGCAGTAAAGATACGCCGTTTCCGTAAGAGATACGCCGCATAAAGATAAAGCTGCCCCCTAGGAGGCGTAGTCAATGTTAAGTATGGCCGTCGTTCCCGCGTTGAAATTTGAAAATGTTACGTTGTTTGCGTGAGTCATCCGTGAATAGGGCTGGACGTAATTTACGTTCACGTCGAAACCAATACGTCCTTGCTGCGTACTTTGGAGCAATGCGAACTGGTATGGTACCGGTATGTACCGATATGTACATGGACGGCGCAGTTCGTAAAAAACGTCAAGCACGTCGGGTCACCCCCCATTGCCATAAAACACGCCACCCTCATCCTCATTTGAATTAGGCGCGCTTACGCCGGCCCCATTTACGCTACGCCGCCGTAAGTTAGGAGGCAAGTACTTTGTGAATACAGTACTTGCCTCTCTGACTTAAGGCGATGTAGCGTAAATACGATACGCTGCGCCGCCTTAAAGATACGCGCCCCTACCTGAATCCGGCTTGATGGGGACAAGGGTCTCACTAGCGCCCAGAGGCGATTCAGTTCACATGTGCCGCGCTATATAAGTTTTTCATTCATTCATTCATTCACCCCCACAACCCTTGCCCGGTGGTTGTGGGGGTATGCGGGCAGGGGGCTTATCAGAATCTGGAAGACCCCTTTAACAAAGGGGACCCCCAGATCCTGGCCCCCCCTGTGTGAAATGGTAATGGGGTACACTGTACCCCTACCATTTCATGAAGGAAGTGTAAATAGTAGTTTTCAGAAAAAAACACACACACCGTAGAACAAATTACTTTATTAATTAAACCAAATAAAAATCCAGCGGTGAAAATAGACGATCGATGCTGCTCGCTGCTCCATCGTTGTCTGTATCCAGCGTCGGGTGATCTCTCCAGTGACGGGTGATGTCTCCAGCGATTGGTCCAGTGATGAGCACATCCATCCATTCAGAGCACAGCTCAGCGAATGACGCGCCGATGCTTTGATGTTTCTTTTATAGGGGAGGCGGGCCACGCGTCACGTGACCCCGTCCCACTCTGACACAAGGTAAGTCCTAGTGACGTAGCAGAGTGTGCATCAGAGGGGGACGGGGTCACGTGACGCGTAGCCCGCCTCCCCTATAAAAGAAACGTCAAAGCATCGGCGCGTCATTCGCTCAGCTGTGCTCTGAATGGATGGATGTTCTCAACGCTGGACCAATCGCTGGAGACATCACCCATCGCTGGAGAGATCACCCGACGCTGGATAGAGACAACGATGGAGCAGCGAGCAGCATCGATCGTCTATTTTCACCGCTGGATTTTTATTTGGTTTAATTAATAAAGTAATTTGTTCTACGGTGGGTGTGTTTTTTTTCTGAAAACTACTATTTACACTTCCTTCGTGAAATGGTAGGGGTACAGTGTACCCCATTACCATTTCACACAGGGGGGGCCAGGATATGGGGGTCCCCTTTGTTAAAGGGGTCTCCCAGATTCTGATAAGCCCCCTGCCCGCATACCCCCACAACCACCGGGCAAGGGTTGTGGGGATGAGACCCTTGTCCCCATCAACATGGGGACAAGGTGCTTTGGGGGGCACCCCAAAGCACCCTCCCAATGTTGAGGGCATGTGGCCTGGTGCGGTTCAGGAGAGGGGGGCCGCACTCTGTCCCCCCCTCTTTTCTGCGGCCAGCCAGGTCAACGTGCTCGGATAAGGGGTCTGGTGTGGATTTTAGGGGGAACTCCACGCCATTTTTTTTTAAATTTGGGGTGGAGTTCCCCTTAAAATCCACACCAGACCTGAAGGGTCTGGTTATGGATATTTAGGGGGAACCCTACGTCATTTTTTTTTTAAATTGACGGCGGGGTTCCCCTTAATATCCATACCAGACCTAAAGGGTCTGGTTATTGAATTTGGGGGGACCTCCGCGCATTTTTTTTTCCCGAACTCCGAACCCGGACCTGAACTTTCAGAAATTATTCGGGTTCGGGAAAAATCCAAAGTCCGTACCGAACCCGAACTTTACAGGTCGGGTTCGCTCAACTCTAGTCTTCCGATCTTTATGGTGTGATACAGTCTGCCAAAATAATCAGCCACCTGAGCCATCTGAGTCATAGCACAATACTGCTGAAAATAAGTCTCTTTATTTGGGTAAAAAGTGTGCATTCACGATATAAAAACTTGCAGACCGCATAGAGTAGAAATAAGACACTTCAACAAGTCGCCTCCTCAACAACTTTCGGGTCCCGGAGACACCGGACGTGACGTCACTTAGGCCCAACCAACGTGTTGCGTCATTCATCACGTGACTTCCTCAGTGTCATGGATATGCAGTAATATTTGTCTGTCAGTTTATCGCTCCATATATAGAAAATGGTGCACGCTTATATGGGAACTGAAAGGAGAAGGAGAACAGGTTCGAACTATTAGGCCAAGGCCTATAAGACATTTTTACTTATGCCAAGCTTGTATTATTTGAGAGTTGTAGTAACAATTGGTTACTTGTATACTGCATGTACTATAGTAACGCAATAGCACCTGCGTATACGTAGTAAGTAGTTTAGGTAACTATAGTAGCATACTTGAAGTAATTCTTATTGAGACATTAGTATTATAGGAGAGAAGTTCTCATGAAAGAGGATCCTTGCCAAATGTCCTGTAGTTGGTTTGCAGAGAGCTGTATTGCAGAGAGGAGATCAGCAGCAAAGGAGTAGTGGTTTCCAGGAACGATGTTGCAGCATAGGGAGCTCAGGAAGCGGCTGGTGTAACAGGGCCTCTATGCTGACAAGCTGTAGCTCACTCTAGCACTGCTCCACGACTGACATATGGCTGGCAATAATAGAACATAGTTGTCTACCTTGTGAATGGCTTTATAGCCAGCAGACAGCTGTACTGCATAGCAGTAATTCAAACACAGCGCCGAGTGCGACGCACTTCCGCATTCCGCGCTGGAACGCATCACAGCGCCGGGTGATGACGTCATCGCGTATGCGTTCCAGCATGGAACGCATTACGGCGCAGAAGGTGCCCAGCATAGGAGATAATGGGCGAGCAGAGTGCCTGTTAACATGGAACAGGCAGCGCCTGTTATAATGTGAAAGAGGTCTTAGGAAGGATCTAGTCCATCTTGATGCTCTCTATAGCACATGAGCGATCGACAAAGCCAATTGAAATAAGTATACAGACACTTTTTTGTACCAGCGTCTTGCCTTACGGGCAACTAGGTCGTTGAGGTCCACCCCTCCCATATTTTGGTTATAATCATGGACACAGAGGGGTTTCTCCACAACACCAGTCACCGTACGAATTTGGACCATCGTGTCTGCGTGAAGGGAGGACAGAACGAAAACATTCTTATTATCCCTCCACTTCACAGCGAGCAAATTATTACACTTGAAGCAGGCTCTCTCCCCCAGCCTAAGACAGGAATCTACAAGCCTCTGGGGTAAGCCCCAGCGATTAGGTCGCACGGTGCCACATGCGCCAATCTGATGATTTAACAAGTGACTAAAAAGTGGCACACTCATGTAATAATTGTCCAAATACAAGTAGTACCCCTTTCCGAATAAGGGTGACACCAAGTCTCACACAATCTTCCCAGCGCTCCTTATGTAATCTGGGCAGTTCTCTGGCTCTATGTGACTATCTCTTCCGTCGTAAACCATAAATCTATATGTATAGCCTGTTGCCCTGTCACAGAGCTTATACATCTTGACCCTATATCTGGCACGCTTGCTGGGAAGATACTGTTTGAAAGACAAGCAGCCAGAAAATTTAATCAGGGACTCATCAACGCAGACAACTTGATCGAGAATAAACAAGGTGGCAAAAGTGGTTTACGAGGGGCTGAATTTTGTAGAGCCGATCCTATCCAGGGTCTCCACAAGGATGACAGAGTTCATTGTCTCTAAAGTGCATGAACCGCAATATCTGCTTGTTTCGTGCCCTGGTCATGGAGGCAGAGAACAGGGGCATATGGTAAATTGGGTCAATGGACCAATATGACCGCAACTTACTAATTTTAACTATGCCCATGTCAAGGGATAGGCCCAGAAAGGTCTTAAATTCAGAAACCGTAATTTGTTTCCATTCTTTGGCAAGGGAAGACTTGGGATTAGCAGCGATGTATTGACCAGCATACAAATTACTTTGGTCCACAATAGATCTATAGAGATCTTCCATGAAAAACGGCAAATAAAGATGCAGGAACGACACTATGGACACGATAGGCACGACAGGCCTGTCTTTGTCTTCTTCTTGGTGGCAACTGGACACTACTCGCGCCTGCCACCTCGCCAGTTCACCAGAAGGATGATTGGCACTAGTACTTCTCTGCTCAATACAAGAGCCCTGCGGTTCTGGCACCTCAATAACAGCAGAGGAAGAATGGGGTTGGGTACGCCTGACCTTGGCAGGGATCACAACTCCGTCGTTAGAGCTATCTGTCATGGAGCCGCTGTCGTCTACAGGATCGTATTCTGAGCCTGAATCTGACAGATGAGTGACTTCCTCTTCACTACCTGTCATGCTCAGAAACATGTAGGCCTTTTCACTACTGTACCTTCGATTTGCCATTTTGGGCTCTAAATTTACTGGTACAGTAGTAAGATTCACAGGAAAAAAGCACCTAGGCTGTCAGCAACTGTATCAAACACTACAAAAAAAACTGTAAGCGATTGCAGGGATGATCAGGCCTGACCCTGCAAATGCTGCACGTATGTCTTTAGTGTTTTGTAAATGACAGTGATCGATCGATACTGCACTTAGGTAGGCATAGCGGAGTGGCAAAACGCAGGTGCTAGCAGATATCTGTGCTGATCCCTCTAACACTGCATTTATGGGAACCCTAAACTGCTGGGGACGCTAGTATAGATCTGATCAGATCAGATATTGATCCGTTCAGATACTATACCACACTAAGGGAGGTGTATGCTGCGTGCGTGGGTGTTAGCGCTACTGGCACTAATCTGACACTGCCTAGGGCGACGCAGACCCTATCTGACGCTAAAACTGATATCAGCCACCGGGTGATCAGGGGGTTAAACCTTTATTGAGTAATAAACGGCGGGTGCCCTGACGCTATAAAAAACAAACTAACCAGGATCACCTGTAACACTTATAAGGTGATCGCTGTTGACAGGGGGTGAAAGGGTTAACTAGGGGGCAATCAGGGGGTTAAAACCTTTATTAGGTAATATATGGGGGTACCTGACGCTATAAAAAGCTGAGAGTGAACCTAAATAACTAACTGACTAACTAGCGTCACCAGTGACACTTATACAGTGATCACTGGTGACAGGGGGTGAAAGGGTAAACTAGGGGGCAATCAGGTGGTTAAAACCTTTATTAGGTAGTATATGGGGGTACATGACGCTACAAAAACCTGACGTGAACCTAAATAACTAATAAGCTAACTAGCGTCACCTGCAACACTAATACGACGATCAGAAAAAAGATTGCTTAGTGACACTGGCGACAGAGGGTGAAAGGGTTAACTGGGGGGGCGATCAAGGGGTTAATCCTTTATTAGGGGGATTAGGGGGTACCCTAGACCTAAATGGGCCTACCACTAACTGCCCTAACACTTTTTACAGTCACAAATGACACCAAATGCAGTGATTTTCTTGTTTAAATGCCATGCTCTTTAATAAAAGCTTTCTCATTATCTGCAATATTTTTTTGAATTACTGTACCACATTCTGTGACTCATATTTTTTTTACTAGGGAGCATGGCTTTTAATGGTAGAAACATTATGTGTGCTATTGCAAAACAATAATAAGACCAATTACTCATCTCTTTTTTAATCCTGTGTTTATTCATAATAATGCTAATGCCAAAACAGATTTGCACTCAGAACATAACACACCTGCAATTTGTATGCAGCGTCATTAATTGTGTAGACATAATGATGAGTATAACAGTACCAGCAGTCTGCTAATTTCTTTTAATTCCTTAGGTAAAAATAGCATTTAGGTTAGTTATTCAAAGTCAGTTAATTGATGTATAGGTGGACCTGCTTATTTGGCTTTGTTGTTTTTTTTCACATGCCATTAGGTGGCCTTTTAATTATAGTGTTTTGACTTTCCCTAGAAAACAGATGAGGATCAACAAGCTGACATAGAGTGACAGAATTAACACCATGAGAAGATGTTGGGTAGGAGTACTGCTTAAACAAGAAAAAATAAAACACTACAATCCATTAAGGGAGCAAATAAAATGTTAACTTTGTAGCCTGCAGACAATAGCATATTATATATACAATTACAAATGAGAAAAGGTGGTGAAGCACATACATCAAAGTCGAAAGGTGAGAATAGGTAACATTTTTCATAAGAGGCACATATTCGGTTCAACTGTGTGACAGTCTCAATGGAATGCAAATAATCACGTTATAGAACTAAGAATACTGGTATCAGCATTGCACAGCATCTGGTGAGTTAGAATTTTTTGTCTGATAGAGCAGAAATTAATAACAACCCCATTCTCTTTGTTGCTGCCTCATGAACAGCAAAGGGCAGATTATCCAATTTGCAGAAAATGTAAATGCATTTCGAGCACATGAAAATAATCTGAGGGTCCGAATGATCAGATCCCATGGTGTATGGTCAGGTTTAGACAAGTCTATAAACAGATAGGCACTTTTTTTTTTTTTTTTTTACAAGAGAAGCCCATGGTGCTCAATAAGCCCATAAGAGGTTATGACTATTTGTGTGCATTGAACTCAGGATAAGGTAAATTGTGTATGCTCAATTATTTGTAACAAGTATTATTACAAGTATTATTTACATTACAATTGATCCCCAACCATTTAGAGAACCAAGCTTGTAATCTGGAAATGTAGGTATTGGTATTAAATAGGATTTATTGTCTAGTATTTGTCCCTTACAGCTGTTGAGCCTTGTTTAGGTTCAGGTTTATATATATGCTAAGTTTACTGCAGTCTACACCAAGCCGGTTCTTGGCTTCCATCACTGTACTATATTAGAAGCCATCTCAATATCTAAAATGATTTCTCCTCTGGGCTCTAACGTATTTCTTGGGAGTGTAAATGTCAAGATGTGTTTTACTCCCTGTCTAGTCCACCACACTAATGTACACTGAAAGAGTCAAGCTGAAATATGACATAGGCTTGTCTTTATATGGGTCATAAATAGATTCAAAGTATTCAGAACAGAACTGATTTACAGCATTATAATATTAGGGCATATGCAATTATATCAAATTTAACTCTTATCAGCTAATCGGTTAAACTTATAGATCAAAAATAAAAAAAATAAAACATTTAAACAGAAGAAAACACAGCTATACAGTTGTGGCCAAAAGTTTTGAGAATGACACAAATATTAGTTTTCACTTTTAGATCTTTGTTTCAGTTGTTTCTGTGATGTAGTGAAATATAATTACACGCACTTCATACGTTTCAAAGGCTTTTATCGACAATTACATGACATTTATGCAAAGAGTCAGTATTTGCAGTGTTGGCCCTTCTTTTTCAGGACCTCTGTAATTCGACTGGGCATGCTCTCAATCAACTTCTGGGCCAATTCCTGACTGATAGCAACCCATTTTTTCATAATCACTTCTTGGAGTTTGTCAGAATTAGTGTTTTTTTTTGTCCACCCGCCTCTTAAGGATTGACCACAAGTTCTCAATGGGATTAAGATCTGGGGAGTTTCCAGGCCATGGACCCAAAATGTCAACGTTTTGTTCCCCGAGCCACTTAGTTATCACTTTTGCCTTATGGCATGGTGCTCCATCGTGCTGGAAAATGCATTGTTCTTCACCAAACTGTTGTTGGATTGTTGGAAGAAGTTGCTGTTGGAGGGTGTATTGGTACCATTCTTTATTCATGGCTGTGTTTTTGGGAAAAACTGTGAGTGAGCCCACTCCCTTGGATGAGAAGCAACCCCACACATGAATGGTCTCAGGATGCTTTACTGTTGGCATGACACAGGACTGATGGTAGCCCTCACCTTTTCTTCTCCGGACAAGCCTTTTTCCTGATGCCCCAAACAATCGGAAAGAGGCTTCATCTGAGAATATGACTTTGCCCCAGTCCTCAGTAGTCCATTCACCATATTTTCTGCAGAAGATCAATCTGTCCCTGATGGTTTTTTTTGGAGAGAAGTGGCTTCTTTGCTGCCCTTCTTGACACCAGGCCATCTTTCAAAAGTCTTCGCCTCACTGTGCGTGCAGATGCGCTAACACCTGCCTGTTCCCTTTTTTTGAGCAAGCTCTGCACTGGTGGCACTCCGATCCCGCAGCTGAATCCTCTTTAGTCCTGGCACTTGCTGGACATTCTTGGGCACCCTGAAGCCTTCTTCACAAATGCAGTGGAAAATTCTAAAAAAGTGTACAGAAAAAGTGTATACGTGCTAAAATATGTACCCAATGTAGCTGCGCTAGGTTGTAGCATTTGTATCACACAATGACTTAAATCAGTATTTCAATATATATCAGCAAAAGAATGTGGTATATAAAGCATATTAACCAAATCATCAAGTGTACATCAAAAATGTTCATAGATTTATGCAGTGTTCTGTGCTCCTCAATGTACTCTAATAAGCAATTTCTTCTGTGTGGAAAAGTCACCCGTGTGCCACCACCTTTAATACATCATGACAGGGGAGGGCCGGCAGGAAGTGACATCATCCTGCTGCCACAATCCAGAAGAGAAGTATACCTGTATGGAAAGTAAGGCAGACCAGCAGTAGAGGCAGAGCCGATAGTTTACGTGACATAGCACTTCATTCCTGGTGCAAGGTTGGAGTATTTTTGTGAGTCCAACTGAGTGGTTTTAATAAAGTAAAGATTTTACACTATTCAAGTTCTTTTTTCCTTTTTGGTGATACCTGACATGGGAGAGTACTTTAGAGGAGAGACCTACGGATCCAGGGGTCCCCTTCTTAAAGGGGAAAAGCACTGCATGACCCACATTATAATATAGGATCATGGCAATCTGGTGAGTGGTTTGTATTAAAGGTGGTGGCACACGGGTGACTTGTCCACACGGAAGAAATTGCTTTTTGAAGTACATTGAGGAGCACTGAGCACGACATGATTCTATGGACATTTTTGATTGCCACTTGATACTTTGGTTTATATGCTTTATATAATGCTGTTCTTTTGCTAATATATATTTAAACGTTGATTTAAGCTGTTTTGTAATACTTGATTTTGCAAACCTTGATTTTTAACGTAGAACAGCTACATTGGGGTACACGAATCATAAATTGTAGCAGTGATTAATCTTTTGAGTGAATCTTTGTGACTTCAGGATGGAATGGGTGGATGCAAAACAGAAAAACATTTCTATTGCAATAACTAAGTGCTGGCCGAGTGGCTGAAGGGCAGAGGTAAATTCTCACATGTGGAATCAGTAAATCTTTTTCAATTATGTGTATTGACATTTTCCAAATAATACCAAACCAGTGGGGTTAAGGCCCCACATCAACCTTACAATAAAATATATAGAGGTGTTATCAAGTGGCACCTATTTTAAAGTTATTGGCACAATGATGTGCATATCATGAATGACAACCACAACATTTTAGAATGATATCATAATTTTTTTGTTATATTTTATCATTGATTAAATTTTTTTTTTTAAACAACTTCTCTTAAGCATTTGCAACTTTACAATTAAAAAAGTAAATGTTATAATTGTTCTCATAAAAAAACAAATCTTATGTTTGCAACATACAGTATATTACACTGATGTGTACTCTTGAGATCAGGTGCTTTGTGGAAGATCTTATGGTGGTAAGGGTACATGAAACTGATTTTGTTGCTGTGGTTTTACTGATGGATGATCATTCCTCCAAGTTTGTATTCCTGGTTAACTCACCTATCAGCCCTTTGTTAAGCAGCTGAATTAATAATGGCTCAAGAAGTTGTCTTTGGTCTTCTGACACCCTACAAATATTTTTAGGAGTTAGGCCACCCAAATCATCACATTTATCTCTCCTTTTTTTTTTCTTTAGAATGACTTGCGTAAAAACTAATGACCAGTTAGTTAAACTTATAAAACTCAAAAGTATAATTGTACTGCTTCTATACAGTAATATAATCCCCATATTAAAAAGGCCCATTTAAAAGTTCTGCAGCAGAATAGTGCTGCTTTCTTACACAGTCCCTTGAAATTTCTGTACTTTAAAACTTGGCTCATCAGCCTTAATGTGAGCATATGAAATTGCTTGGGCTAGCAGTTCCTAGGAAACAAATCTCATAGCTCAGCTGCATATGTTTTGAAGAGAGAGACATTTAGCCCCCGTATGTATGAGTATTTCACCCTCTTTAAATAAATGTATTACTATCATTTATTGTATTTAATTCAAGCCTTTGAAGGCAAAGTGCTTTAGCATATAATCACAAATATTGTCTCAGGTCCACTCATATTGCATAACGTGTAATTTGGGACGCTAATAGAAGGAATTAAAGTCTTAACAAATATTAGTACTTGTTTAATAAATTACCCTTATAAAGAAACTATTAATTATAAGAAATGGAAACTGTTTTGACCCCCATAGGGGAAAAATATTATTATTACCATGCAGTTGGTCCAAAAATGTATTACTGAAATACATTTATAATTTATATTGAATAAAGCAAATGACAAATACAGTCATCGCCCATAGGACCCAGTCTGGTTTAGCTTACATGTTTTAATCAGCACCAAGAACATGTAGCATAATGTCTAACTGGGTACCCTAATTTTAATTGTTTTTGTGTTTACCTAATAACTAGAGTTTCATGCCAAAGAGCTGTTTCAGGTTTTCAGCCACATGGGCATTTCCAAAGAGGTCCTTATGGATCAGAGTACTCCATTTATATCTCAGGCAATTGAAGGAGCTTTATAAGTTACTTAAGTTGACACAATTACTGTGCAAACTTCAGTGTACCATCCTCAAACAGTTGGTAGATAGAATTTAACAAAACTTTACAGCAGATGTTATGGAAAGTGCAGATGAAAAGAGACAGGATTGGTGCTGTCTAATAATCTACTTGATGTTCACTATCGGAGAGGTTCTACAGTCTTTAAAGGAGAAGTCCAGCCTGAGCTTTTTAGGCTGGGCTTCTCCTAAGGGTCACAGGAGTGCAATTCGTTTTGCACTCCTGTGACCCGTTTTCAGCGGAGAGCGGTCTGAAATCCGCTCTCCGCTGACGTCACTGCCATCTGTTGGGGCAGCGCGTCATCCTAACTTCCAAGTCTGGATCTGCCAGCTGCCCTGATTGATGGCAGTCCCAGTGAGCCGCTAAAATGTTGAGATGGCCGCTCCCTACCCCTCCACTGCTTTGTGCTCCAACGGAGAAGTAGAGCAGAAGCGATGTGTGGCTTGGTTCTCAGTGCAGAGACATCGGGGGACAGCTGCATCATCAGCCTGATGCTGCATCCACCAGGGTAAGAATGAATATCAAAAAAAAAAAAAAACATACTTCTTTTTTAACAGGTTTTCTGTCTTTAAATTACTCTATGGGAGGCACCAAAGAGGGCTGTTGAATAATGTTAGAGAAAGTTAGAAAGGTGGAAGTTCACAGAAGTGTAATTGAGCATGTTGTACAAATGCAAGATAAAATTGTACAGGTGACATCTATTATGAAAGGAAATTTGGCCCAAGTACATTTGCGGAGCCCAGATCCATACCTTTTCACCTGGTGATAGGATGTTGGTAGTGGTAGAAAGTAAGGGCCAGATTCACAGAGCAGATACGACGGCGTATCTCCTGATACGCCGTCGTATCTGTTGTTCTATCTATGCGACTGATTCATAGAATCAGTTACGCATAGATAGCCATAAGATCCGACAGGTGTAATTGTTTTACACTGTCGGATCTTAAGATGCAATACCGCGGCCGCCGCTGGGGGGAGTTTGCGTCGTAAACCAGTGTCGGGTATGCAAATTAGGAGTTACGGCGATTCCCGACGGTTTTTCGCATTCGCTACGTCGCCGCTAGTCTAGTTTCCCGTCGCAAAGTTAGTCTTTTTTTTGGTGCCTTAACTTTACACAGCAATCGTATTGCTGTATAAAGTATGGCCGTCGTTCCCGCGTCGAAATTTAAAAAATAACGTTGTTTGCGTAAGCCGTCCGGGAATACGGAATTACGCTACGCGCATCGCCGTTCGAAAAAATTACGTCATGGCGCGCAAAGCACGGTGGGAGTTCGGAAACGGAGCATGCGCGGTAGGTCCGGCGCGGGAGCGCGCCTAATTTAAATGGCACATACCCATTTAAATTGGCCCGCCTTGCGCCGGAGGCCGCCGCCGTAGGTTTTCATTGCAAGTGCTTGGTGAATCAGGCACTTGAGATGAAAAATTGTGGCGGTGTAACGTATCTACGATACGTTACGCCGCCGCTCATCTACGTGAATCTGGCCCTATATTCCCAGCTACATGACTGGCATCTATGAAGTAATAGAAAAAGTAGGTGAAGTAAATAGTGAAATCGGACAACAAGGTAGTTAGAAATCAGAAAAGATATATCATGTAATTTTGTTAAAACCATGGAAGGATATGGAATTCTTAGTAGCTGAGATTCCACTGTTTCTTGCTTGGTCTCACTCTTTGGTTCCTGAAGTCAGGATTGCTGACACTTTTGTGAAAGCTCAGCATCCATCAGCAAGATTAAAAAGACAGACCTCCGTGACCAAACATGACATTATCACTCAACCAGGGAAAAGTATAAACTTGAAACCTTAGTAGATTCCAGAAGTCTGATTCGAGGGAATACATCAGGAAGTGAAAAAAATATTGAACAGAAAGTGATAGAAGTGTTCAATACTGGTCGGCCCCAGATGGGAGTTGGCAATTTTGGAACAATTTTTGAAAGTTAAAGGATAACTTGATAGCATGTTATATGTTCCACCCGTATGTTCCACCTGTATTTAGGGTGTTACATGTAACATGTTCCCAATCCTGCAGATGCTCCTTAAAGCGGGGGTTCACCCCCAAAAAAAACTGTTTAACATTACATTAAGCCAAGTTGTCAGAATGACAATCGGCTGTTTTTTTTTATTTTATCCCCGTACATACCGTATTTTCACCACCGCTTCCGGGTATGTCTTCTGCTGGACTGGGTGTTCCTAATTGATTGACAGGCTTCCGACTGTCGCATACTGCGCGTCACGAGTTGCCGAAAGAAGCTGAACGTTGGTGCGCAGGCGCCGTATAGAGCCGACTCGCAGTCCGGCTTCTTTCGGCAACTCGTGACACGCTGTAGGCGACGGTCGAAAGCCTGTCAATCAGTTAGGAACGCCCAGTCCCACAGAAGACATACCTGGAAGCGGCGGTGAAAATATGGTATGTATTGGTGGCGCTGTTGGTTCTTTGGATTGCAGTACTGGTGTCCACCAGCGGGTGTCTCCTAGCAGTCTGGAGCTGTCAAGAAAGGTTTCACCTGCTAGTGACCCTGTTAGATCTTTGGGCCGCAGTACTGGTGTCCTCCAGCGGGTGTCTCCTGGCAGTGTGGAGATGACATCATCTTCTGCGATCAGGTATCACCTGAGACTAATTGCAGGAGATGTGTACTTATACCTGACAAGCACTCAGACACTTGCGTTGGTATTGTCCTTGAGCCCTGATCTGTACCTGTGATCCTCTGAACCTGATCCTGTTCCTCCTGTGATCCTGTCATCCTGCATCCCTGTCCTGCAGCCTGTTATCATCCACCTTCTCCCTGTCCTGTCTTGCTCCTTTCCCCATCTGCTGATCTCCCGTGCATGACCCTGGCGTGGATACGATTCTGGTATTTCCCACCTATTGTACATACTTATTTAGACTGTCACTGTTTGGTTGTTGGATTGTTGTTTGGTATTGGAGGTGTGTTTACATTTATATTCACTTATCTTAATAAAATACATTATTTCACTTAACATGTGTTTGGTTCCCTCTGTTGCAGTCCACACGGTTCTGGTCACACCTGCTCATGACATCTCTGTAGTGAAAATTCTGAATTCCGCCACTTCCCTTCCTGCATATCGGTACTGATCCATCACATTGATGATCTGGCTCAATAAACAATGGTGAGGTGCAGAAGGCACTAAGCTGGATCTCAATTTTACTAGCAGAGGTCAAAATCTGCATAATATGATGTCAAGTCAGCTATCATGGAAAGAAATAAAAAAAATCACAGATGAGGAGGGGCGGTTATTGATTGTAAAGGGCTTAATATATAATCAAAAGGTTACCCTGGTAAATATACTGTATATCTGCCCAACGAGGGTCAAGTAGCAGCTTTGGAGACGTATATGAGTGTAATACACCAAAATAAGGAGGGAATTTTGTTAATGGGAGCAGATTTAAATATGACACTAGATCCAACATTAGATGCCTCAAGGGGAACTTCCCACTTGTCGTATATAAAATTGCGAAAAGCAAAAAAAATGCTTCAGGAGCTGCAGGTAAGGGATAGCTGGAAAACTCTACATATGCATTATAGAGATTACACCATTTTTTTCAACAAAATACAAAACATATTCTAGAATAGATTATGTTTTCGTATCACAAAGTGCGCTGCAATGCATTAGGGAGACCTCCATAGGCTCATTTACGATTTCAGACCACGCACCATCCAATTGTGTCATAGAATGGGGGGAACCTGCAGTGGAAGATCAACGAAACCCTCCTGAAAGATCCAGAATGTGAGATACAGGTAGCACAGGAATTAGAATTGTTTTTCTTAACAAACAAATCAGGGGAATTGTCTCCTTTCTGCGTATGGGAAACACATAAATGCTATATTAGAGGCATACTTATATCAGCAGGAGCATGTAGAAAACGACAACAGGGGGCCCAATTAGAAACTTTGCTCGGAGATAACAGGAGGCTAGAGACATTACATAAGAAATCGCAGACACTCCAGAGAGAGAACTAACTTGCTTGTGAGAGGAATTAAATGCCCGGTTAACAGATAAAGCAAAAGCAGCAATGACCTGGGGTAGACAAATTGTTCATGAATTTGGGAATAAGCCTAGTAGGATGATGGCCAATGCATTGAAAGCGACAAGGACGCAAAACTACATAGAACGTATTAAAATGCAGGGAGACATACTGGTAAATTCATCACAGGCAATTGCTAAGGCGTTCCGAGACTACTTTGTTGGCCTATATCAATTAGAGGCGCAAGATCAGGGAGCCAGGATATGTAAAGAGGAGGAGGCTAAGGCATATATAGAAGCCTCGGAAATGCCTAGATTGACAGACAAAGAAGCAGAGGACATTGATGGTCCAATCACCATTGAGGAATTCTTGGAGGCCTTGAAAACAATAAAACCTGGTAAATTCATTACACAAACCGTCTCTACTTCACCGTCTTTGGTCCTGTCCACAGATTGAAACGTACTGGTCCTCGATCCTCCAATTTATACGCAGGGTTACAGGATTTTTACCTGACAAAGAACCTATGCTTTTACTGTTTGGATTCCCCCCACAAAGCAGGAACTCCTCGACATCTTTCAAACGGATCCCTCAAGGCTCCCTTCACTGGACACTCCTTACACTCCTTGTGGCCCGTAGGAATATATTATTCCACTGGATATCTTCCACTCCCCCGGAACAATTAGAAATCTCAAGAGTCAAGAGTCAGAGAAAAGCTGGATTCTGAATCCGATCCTACAAGGCTATGTAATAATTTTGATAAGAAATGGTCACCTTTTATTGAACATTGTCTGACATCCTCAGAAAAAAACTGTTTACAGTCTTCTCCCTTCCTGTTTATGGAAAAGGACTGCACCATTCGATCAGACTCCTAAGTAACCTTCTGCCATTAGGTCTGCATGAGTAGTTTTCATTTTATTTTAATACCTTGCATTGACAATCTTTTCGGGTTGCTAGGATCACAGGGTTATTTGGGTATATGCTATCTGTTGTTACTGAGGTTGTTTGTCTTGGGCTGCCGTGAGGGGGCGGTGATTGGCGGTCCCCTTTCGGCCCCCTTTACCCCTTTTATATTTTCACTCCAGTACTTCTGTTCTCCATCTTATTCTTTCCCCCTTTCTAGTCATATCTACCTCGCTACCATCTATATCCTCTTCCTCCTTTTTTCTTTGATTTCCCCCTTTTTCCCTCGATTACGTCTTTCATTTTCTCTCTTTAAAAAAAAAAATTGAAAATGTTATTGTTTTGGTCATCCATGCATTGTTCTCTAACTATATTTTGTGCCTGTTTACAGATGACTTTGTGTGTACTTTTGTCTTTCATATGGAAGCATTTTTCTCTTAATAAAATATAAAAAAAAACTGGTAAAGCACCGGGTCCAGATGGTTTTACCCTATTATACTATAAAACTTTCGCAGATAGATTAGCACCAAGGTTTGTGGAGACTTTCAACTCGATACGAGAAGGGCAAACAATATCAGTGGAAGTGTTGATGGCCCATATAACAGTAATACACAAAGAGGGGAAAGATCCGGCTCAATGTGCAAGCTATCGCCCAATATCACTGTTAAATGTGGACCTAGAAATTCTCACAAAAATACTCTCAACTAGACTATTACCACATATACCCACTCTAATACACCCTGATCAGGTAGGATTTACGCCAGAAAAGGAAGGTGGGGAGAACACGCAAAGAGCGATAAGTGCCATACATTACGCTCAATATCATCAAAAACCACTAGTGTTAGTATCCACAGATGCAGAAAAAGCGTTTGACAGAGTTGACTGGTCTTTCCTGAGGGTGACTTTACAACATATAGGGTTGAAGAGGGGGAAGCAGAACTGGGTCACGAGTCTCTACTCCTCCCCAAAAACTAGAATCAAGATAAATTAGGTACTTTCAGAGCCCTTCTCTATCAAGAATGGAACACGACAGGGATGTCCATTATCTCCTATTATCTTTATTTTGACATTGGAGCAATTTCTAAGAACTATAAGGGCCAATCCAGATATCAGGGGCATCAGTTTAAAAGGAAGGGAACATAAACTGGCTGCATTTGCGGACGACCTGTTGTTCTTTATAACCTTTCCAGCATTGTCCCTGCTGTCATTAATGACTGAAATGGATAAGTACGGGAGACTGTCGAATTTTAAGGTTAACTATATTAAATCGGAAGCAATGGGTATTGAGACAAGTACAGTACTACAACAGCAGCTATCAAACTTCTTTGCATTTAGATGGACAGACTCACATATAGGCTACCTCGGGACAAAAAAAACTAATAGACTGAACAGGATATTTGAGCTTAATTTTGTGCCCTTGGTACGACAGATTAAATTAGATCTTCAGAAATGGGATAAGAAGGTATTTACGTGGTTTGGCAGAATCAATATTATTAAAATGAATGTAATTCTAAGATTATTGTACTTTCTACAGACCTTACCTATTAAGATTCCGGTGGGATACTTGAGGGAGTTGAGAATAAGATTGGAAAGGTTTGTATGGGCTGGAAAACCTGCCAGAATTCATAGAGACATTCTGACCCTACCAAAAGAAAAAGGTGGTGTAGGACTCCCGGACCCGGAGGGGTATTATGAGACAATACATTTATTAAGAGTGCTGGATTGGTGCGCACTTCAAAGGATACTCAAAAAAGTTCAGTTATTGACCCTGCTGGACCCGATGACTCCTATCCTGGGCAAACCAGAGTTTGAAATGGGTCTAAAGGACAAAAAATGTTTGATGCTAAAATGACAGGGTAAAAGCAGACTTATACATTTCATGGTTGACAATCAAGTAATGTCTAGAGAAGAGTTGGATGGTGAGTTTGAAGAAAGTTTAGACCCTTTCAGGAGAATGCAGTTAAATGCATTTCTTAGATCAATTTCCATGCGAACAAGAGAAATAGCGACACCTTCTAAGTTTGAAATGTATGCTTAAAAGGAGAGCCAGTGAGACATGCAATATCGATATTGTATGCCATGGTGATCGGGCTGAAGGCCCCACAGAACCTTGGCATGGGAGAGAGAGATGGGGGTCACTTTTTCAGAAGTACAAAAAATAAGATATTTAAGTTTACACACAAGGTGTCAATAGCAACTAGGTACCAAGAGGGAAGCTATACGATTTTGAGCAGGTGGTATAGAACTCCAAAAGTACTGAAGCGTCTATATCCACAGGTTTCCAATCTCTGTTGGCGTTGTCAAGGGACTGTTGGCACTATGATACACATTTTATGGGAATGTTCAGAAATAAAGAATTATGGGGAAATGGTCTCAAACAATAGAAGAAATTATTGAGGTGTCACTTGGAGATAATCCAGCTGCCTTCCTACTCTTTGATATTCCTATGTCGATGGAAAAATATAAAAATTCATTGCTGAGACATCTGCTGTCGACAGCAAAAGCATGCATCCCAGCTCTTTAGAAAAGTAATGTGTCTCCAAGTAAAGCACAGTGGATGGCAAAAATATCAGAAGTCCAATTAATGTAAAACCTTACCATGAGTATGAAAGAGATCGGCAGATCTGGGCTCCCTACGTTGCATATAGGGAGCGGGTGGGATGAGGGGAGGAACCAACAAGAAGGGAAGATTTAGGGAAAGAAAGAGAGTGGAGGAGAAAGTAATTTCTTTTTTTTGTGTTTAACTATTCTAAGATTAAACCGATATTTTCGGTTTATTTCTTTCTTTGGGGGGAGAGGAGTACATAGTGGAAGGACCAGAGGGATAGCCAAATGACAAAGCTATAATCAAGTATAGTATTAAAATAATATTAGCTAGATTCAGGTATATTTTCCTAACTTTGCAGCGGCGTAGCTTAAGGCATTTAAGCTACGCCGCCGTAAGTTAGCTAGGCAAGTACATGATTCACAATGTACTTACCTGCTAAGTTACGGCGGCGTAGCCTAAATCGGCGGGCGTAAGGGCGCCTAATTCAAATGTGTGTTAGGGGGGCGTGTTGTATGCTAATTGTGCTTGACCTTACGCTTTTTACGTTTTTTGCGAACTGCGCATGCGCCAGGCGCCTACATTTCCCAGTGTGCATTGCGGCTAAGTACGCCACACGGGCCTATTGATTTAGACATGGACGTAAATGACGTAAATCCCGATTCACGGACGACTTACGCAAACGACGTAAAAAATTCGAATTTCGACGCGGGAACGGCGGCCATACTTGACATTACTATTCCAATAGGGCCTAGCTCTAACTTTACGCGGCCTATCTCTTACGTAAACCTGCATAAAAGTACTGCGTCGGCCGGGCGTACCTTCGTGAATCGGCGTATCTCCTTATTTACATATTCTACGCCGACCGCAATGGAAGCGCCACCTAGCGGCCATCCAAAATATTGCAATCTAAGATAGGACGGCGCAAGCCGTCGTATCTTAGATATGTTTAAGCGTATCTCTGTTTGAGCATACGCTTAAACATAAGTCGGCGTAGATTCTGAGTTAGGTCGACTTATCTACTGATAAGTCGGCCTAACTCTTACTGAATCTACCTAAATAAGTTTAATGATAAAGTTGAAATTTGGGATACGAGTAATTAATAGTGTCTAAGAGTAAAATAAGTGGAATATATGTATAAGATGGTATATCTGTAAATATGTATTATGAGTATCTTTGTGAAAAAAAAAAGGAAAAAATATTAAAATATAGAATTGAAAAAACAAAATCTGCATAATAGAGCATCTAAGATTATTGGGCTCCCAGGGCGTTTTATAAGATCACTGAACTCTGAGGAAAAATGTAATATCCATACTGTGCGCTACAAACAATGGACTGTTGTAGAGATATCAAAAGTATCATTTGATTCTGGAGTTCCACCGTCCCTACCCTTTACATGCTTCAAGATGTGGTTCCCATATGCTAAAGCTTAGGTGACAAGATGCTGATCAACTCACATGACACAGAGTTTAGGTGAAAACAGATTCACCAAACACCCTAGCCACAACTAAAAAATATGTATGTCTGGACTCACACTTTATGCTATATACTATCAGCAATAGTAAAATCACTGGCCCAAAGCCTGGTGCCTGGGCTCAGTAATGCCTAAGAGCAGGACATGCCAGAGGATTTTTTTTCTGGCTACTATAAATATTTCTAACCTAGGTGTAGGGAAAATTATAAATTAAATATCCAGGGCTAATTTTTCAAAGAAACATGAAAAGAGTCAGTAGCATCTCATGATCAGATGAGAGAAGTGGCAGCTGAAAAAAAGACTGATATTGGCTTTGCAAGAACAAGCAAATACTTCAGCATCGGCATTGACAGACTTACAATCACAGGCAGAAGTCTTTGTGAAGGATTCAAGATTCAGGGAAGACCAAATAATAATTTGCTTCTTCTTAATGGTATACTATTACCACCACTACTACTACTTTTAATAATAATATGAATAATATAGTATACAGGACAAACAAAACTGAGCTGCTTTATTTATACTACTTTGGGCTAGATTCAGATAGCCCGCCGTAACTTTGTGCGGGGTTAACGTAGCTCAGATACGCTAAGCCGCCATAACTTAGTGAGGCAGGTTCTGTATTCACCAAGAACCTGCACCCTAAGTTATGGCGGCGTAGCGTAAATCTGCCAGCGCAAGCGTGCCTAATTCAAATTGTGAAGAGGTGGGCGTGTTTTATGTAAATAAAACATGACCCCACGTAAATTACGTTTTTGACTAACGGCGCATGCGCCGTCCGTGAACGTAACCCAGTACGCATGCTCCAAATTAACCTGCAAAAAGCCAATGCTTTCGACGTGAACATAAATTACCCACAGCCCTATTCGCGAACGACTTACGCAAACGACGTAATCGACGGAAAATTCTACGCTGGCCCGACGTCCATACGGATACGCCTCATATAGCAGGGGTAACTTTACGCCAGAAAAAGCCTAATGTAAACAACGTAAAAAAATGCGCCGGGGCGGACGTACGTTTCTGAATCGCCGTATCTACCTAATTTGCATATTCTTCGCGTAAATCGACGGAAGCGCCACCTAGCGGCCAGCGTAAATATGCAACTAAGATACGACGGCGTAAGAGACTTACGCCAGTCGGATCTTAGCCAAATTCCGGCGTATCTTGTTTTCTGAATACAGAAAAAAGATACGCCGGAGCATCCTAGAAGTTACGCAGGGTATCAATAGATACGCCAGCGTAACTTCTTTATGAATCTACCCCTTTAGGTTTAGATGGAAAAAACTTTCAGTACATTTTTTAAGCACTGGAATCTTATCTTGAATTATAGAGCTGATGGATTTATGAAGAAAATGCATGTTAAAATGAAAGAAGGTTTTGGATCAATACCCTAGTACCTATTCCATTTTCTATCCATAATAACTACCTAGTGGTACCCTCAAAAAATAATGCCAGGCAATGTCCCTGTTGTGTCAGTGGCGGCCGGTCCATTGGGAGGGGCGCCCGGGCTCCGCCCCCCCTCCCGTAGTCATATATAAAAAAAAACGGGCCCTTTAAGACATTAAGAATGTCGTTCTGCAGCGCCGCCCCCTCTGGCTCTCGCAAATAACATACATTAATGCATTGCATGAATGTATGTTATTGTGGCCAGCTGCCGCTGGTCTATTCAGATGGCCAGACATAGGGCGCCGTTTACCTGAATAACAGCAGCTGGTTGGCTGTGCGGAAGTGCCTATCAGAGCCAGCCAGCACAGTGGTGACAAAGGGTTACAGTGGCGACAAAGGGCACAGTGGCATCAATTAAAGGGCACAGTGACAACAATGGGCAAAGTAGTGACAAAGGGCACAGTGGTGACAATGGGCACAGTGGCAACAATTAAAGGGCGCAGTGACATGCACAGTGGCAACAATGGGCACAGTGGCGACAATTAAAGGGCACAGTGGCGACAATTGAGGGGCACAGTGGCTGCGTTTGATGGCATGGCACAGTGGTGACAATTGATGGCACAGTGGCTGTGTTTGATGGCATGGCACAGTGACTGCCTTTGATGGCATGGAACAGTGGCTGCGTTTGATGGCATGACACAGTGACTGCGTTTGATGGCATGGCACAATGGTGCGAATTGATGGCATAGTGACTGTATTTGATGGCATGGCACAGTGGGGATAATTGATGGCACAGTGGCTGCGTTTGATGGCATGGCACAGTGGTGACAATTGATGGCACAGTGGCTGCGTTTGATGGTATGGCACAGTGGTGACAATTGATGGCACAGTAGCTGCGTTTGATGGCATGGCACAGTGGTAAAAATTGATGCCACAGTGGCTGCGTTTGATGGCATGGCACAGTGGCTGCATTTGATGGCATGGCACAGTGGTGACAATTGATGGCACAGTGGCTGCATTTGATGGCATGGCGTAGTGGTGACAATTGATGGCACAGTGGCTGCATTTGATAGGCACAGTGAGGCTGCAATTTTTTTTTTTTGTTTGTTTGCACCCCCCCCCCCCCCCAAAAAAATTTGAGCACCAGCCGCCACTGTTTTGTGTTATCACAGCAAAGATTTATTTCAACATAATACAAGTGCAGTTAGTAATTATAGCAGTTCTATGCACTTTGTATCATGCCGTGAGTTGTTTTTTATTAAATGATCTTCCCAGAATAATCGATTGTCTCTGTACAAATTAATTTGTCAGACAGTATTCCCAATGGTCCATTAGAGCCAACAAGGTGTAATTGATCTCAGGTTAACAGAGAATAGAAACTGCCTTTTTATCTAAACTGGCACACAACTTATTCACATATGAGCTCCTATCTGATCTAAATATGTTTTCATATGTTTTAGTACAATTTGTATTAAAAAAAATTGTTATACAAATTTTAATTAAATTTAGTGTACATCCATGACTTATGCCGTGTACACACGGTCTGACTTTTGACCGGGCAAAACTCTGTCGGAATTTTCGACGGAAAATTAGAGAACCTGCTCTCTATCTAAAGTCCGTCGGAAATTCTGACGGAAAAATTGAGATGGGGCATACACACAGTCGGAATATCCGATGGAAAGCTTCCATCGGACATTTTCCATCGGAAATTCTGACCGTGTGTACGTAGCATTAGGAGCATAATGGGTTTTCTAAGGAGAGAGAGCTCAGCCGAAGCTATTTGCTTTCAGAGTGTTTCTCTTTGATGGGAACTTAACAGTTCTGATACACAACATGAGAGAGAGAGAGAGAGAGAGAGAGAGAGAGAGAGAGAGAGAGAGAGAGAGAGAGAGAGAGATGAGCTAATGTGTGTAGCCATATACTCCAAAACATGTCTGGCAAGTATTTGCACATCACATCAAGGTTGCATTGGAATAGTTACTGCAATAGTGGTTTCATACTACAAAGATTAGCTGTAAGTGAAATAATATATGATTTACAGACAGTGGGTGTAAACACAATTCAATGTTTTCTTTAAAGTAGATACAAAAAACACGTAATCCTTTATCCTGCTATCGTTTAACGGTTTTCAAATTCTGCTAGCGAACATCCATAACCTTCCAAAAGCCAAAACAGGAAGCAAGAGGAAATCCCATCATGAGGGAATTCCTTGTTTCACCGGGGTCACCAGGACTAGTGTCTCCAGTGGAAGATTCCCCTCTATTCCTGTTCTGGTGACAACACAACATTTGGGATTTTCTTCTACTTTCACTCTCTGTGTTATTTCCCTGAGGCTGGGTTCCCACATCCAATTCGCAATAGCAGGAGATTTTGACTGCCTCTCTATGGTGATAATATGATAAGAGTTTGCTCTAAAAAAAATATTGTTTTTAGTTTTAGAGTGTACTTTGATAATTGTGCATGTGAGTAGGAACTTTGTATGCAAAAAAGTAATAAGTCATTTGAACAGAGAGCACTTAAATCCCCTTTTTTATTCATATGTGTCTGGGGGACTATTTGGAGATCAATACCTGCTTCTTTGCCATACTTTACCCCTAAGGGGACACGCACTTTTGACTTCCTGTTGGTTCAGGGGTCCAATCAATAAGGTGAGTGAGCAAGCAACTTGGAGGTGGAGGGATTGTCATTCATTTTCCCTTGCTTCTGGATCTCCATTTGGATGATCTTTGCTGCTGCTCTCTGGGCTTTGTGGTTCATCATATTGAATATTTAGACTTTCTTACATTGTATTATTTTGGAATTTTGATTTGGTTTCTTTGCAATGCACTTCTCTATATGTTTTTATTACATATTGCCAGCCCCAATCCAGCGATGTTCACTGTGTGCCTATCACCACATAGCCTTTGCAAGGAGAACCTCTGGCATGATGGGGGAGACTAAAACACTCCAAAGACACGTTGGTAGGTTAATTAGATCCTGTCTAAATTGGCCCTAGTATGAATGTGAGTTAGGGACCTTAGAGTATAAACTTCTTCAGGGTAGGGACTAATATGAATGTACAATGTATATGTAAAGCGCTGCGTAAATTGATGGCGCTATATAAGTACCTGAAATAAAAAATAAAATAAAAAAATCAATAAGATCTACTTAGTGCAATACTCAGGAGGAAAAGCACTTTGTCAATGATAAGAGGAATCTGCCTTTCCCTTTGTCCTAGACTATTGATCACCAGGACTAATGCCTTGTACACACGATTGGTTTTACCAGCGGTGAAAAGTCTGCCGGGAAAACCTAGGGGAAAACCGAGAACTGCTCGGTAGCTTTTTCCCCCTACACATGGCTGGGTTTCCCGACAGGAAAACTGCCATGAGAGCTTTGGTCGGGAATCCCGGCCGTGTTTATGCTCCATCGGCACTGCCTCGCAGTGTTTACCATTGGAAAACTGCAGAGAGAAAAAAACGCCGGGAATCCCGGCAGGAAAATAGAGAACATGTTCTCTTTTTTCCTGCCAGGATTCCTGACGGTTTAGCATACACACAGACATTTTTCCTGGCGAAAAACTGTCATGGCAGTTTTCCTGCCGGAAAAACGGTCGTGTGTACGAGGCATTAGAGTGAAGGAAAATACTGCTTTTTGAGTTTTCATCCCATTAGGAATATAGCAAAAATCTTCCAATGGGGAGAAATGTGTCCAAGAGGGGATTTACTTCTCCTTGGAGAGATTGACCCTGTCCATATCATACACTTTTTAAAACGGAAAAATAAGTTTTGACTTCAGATATACTTTAAGAATGCATCTCCCTTGTAGATACAATGCTCACTGTCCAAAGGGAATTGAGAGGTACAAAAGGAAATCATTATCAATTCATTTCAGGTTGTTTTTACATTTGCAATCTCACCTGCAGTGCAGCTGATATATTTTTTTCTAAAGTCTAAGCAAAGAAATGCCTTTCAGCAGTGTTTTTATCCCATAGCCCTGTTCTCAGTCAGGTTACAATTCATGTAAAGACGGTATTTTTAGATTTACAAACAAAATGTGAATTTTAATGGAATAGCTTTCTCCTACTCCTACAACGAAGGTGATTGATCTGTCACATCAACTTTCAGAATGTTTGAGGAAATATATATTCTACTTCAAATTCTACGTATATTATCGCTTATGTCAACATTAGGAGCAGCCAGTATTTATTCCTTTAAATTTTATATATCAAATCTGACAAACTACTTTTAAAGTGTACACAATCAAAACATAGGAACATAATAAGTCAGTCAGTTATTTTGCTCCAAGGACAGCAATAAAACTGGACCCAGTTTAACCTCTGAGTCAGTGTGAGGAGATTATATATACACTATATTACCAAAAGTATTGGGACACCTGTCTTTAAACGCACATGACCTTTAATGGCAAACCCTCGTCTTAGTGCGTAGGGTTCAATATTGAGTTGGCCCACCCTTTGCAGCTATAACAGCTTCAACTCTTCTGGGAAGGCTGTCCACAAACTTTAGGAGTGTCTATGGGAATGTTTGACCATTCTTTCAGAAGTGCATTTGTAAGGTCAGGCACCAATGTGGACGAGAAGGCCTGGCTCACAGTCTCCACTCTAATTCATTCCAAAGGTGTTCTATCGGGTTGAGGTCAGGACGCTGTGCAGACTAGTACAGTTCCTCCACCCCAAACTTGCACCTTGTGGACAGCCTTCACAGAAGAGCTGAAGCTGTTATAGCTGCAAAAGGTGGGAGGCTGAGATGGGAGGGCTCCCCTTGCGGCCGAGTGCAGCACACCCCTAAAGGTGACACAGGGGGTGTGGTGCCCACTGAAGCATGGGTTGCCTGAATGAGGGAGCTGGTTGCCAGGAACTTGCTGGAACAGGCAAGGTATACTGCAAGCCAGGCGTGCTGGGAAAGTCCAGGAAATGCGGACCAGTGGAGCCGAACCAGATAGCTGAGTCGGGAGCCAGGCCTGGGGTCATTCACAGTAAGACAGTCCAAGAAAAGGGGAACAGGGGTCAGCCGGGTCTTTACACAGGAGACAGGTAAAGGCAGAGTTCGTAAGCCAGGCTGGGATCAAATGCAGGGAGCAAGCAGGAACAAGGTCAAGATAAAAGCCGAAGGGTCAAGCTGGAAGATCAAGAAGAGCAGGTCAAGGCAAGCCGGGTCGGTATACAGGAAGTCTGATTAGCAGGATATACAAGGCACAGGAACACAGAGGGGAGCTGATGATAAACCAGCAATGCACCATTGTAATTTCCCCCACTATCCCAACAATGGGACATCATTCCTTTCACTGACACCAACTATGAACTACTATTCCTCCTAACGACCACTGGGGTATTTTTTTTCCCACTGACCAACAACACAGAAGCAATTATTTTGCTCCTTAGAATGTAGTGTATTGTGAGTGTAGTTTTGTGTGTGCATATATATATATATATATATATATATATATATATATATATATATATATATATATATATATATATATATATATATAAAATGTATGCAGTATCCAGGTATATACAGTATATACACACATTCCTTTTTCTGTCAGGGCATGGTAGTTTACACAGGTCAACTATGTTTTACATAACAAAAGGATAGCTAATGGCTCTCTGCTGTCCAATAACATTTTTGGATTTGCAAATATGCGAGGGATTGTAAAATGCAGATTTGTCTGGTTAGGTATTTCAAAGGGTACATTAGTTACATATTTAGGAATGATACAGAATGTGATTTGACCATACAAGAAGTATTTATTGATTGTAATTAGACTTAAGGGGCTATTTATGGGAAATGGTGACTTGTTTATCTGGTAAACACTATAATGACTTTAATTGTTATTGCCAGTAATTACGGGTAGGGTCTTTGATCTTAATTAACAACACGATCAAAAGTGTTTGGTCAACCAATCAGAAACCCCTCCAGTGTTAGACAATGGTATATCAGGTGTAGTTTTTAGTTGTTAAGACATGCACATTCAATCATTTATTATTCTTCATGATTAGGAAAGCACAGGTCTAAAATCCATTGCATGCATGGAAGCTACCTAGGTGCATATTATAGATTTCATATATCATGCTGTATGGTGTCTCTATGCTTGCTATGACATGAAAGACGAATGGGACTCTGAAAGCTGCTGTTCATTGTAAAAGTACTCTGTGGACTCTGTTCTAATCCGGGTACTAATAAATACATCTCTCTGTAAAAGAACCTTTGAACTAGTTGTTTTTTCAATAATAATTTTCACTAAACATCTATATATGACAACATTGACCACAGTGGAGCCCATAACTGTTGGACGGCAGTGAACTCGCCCTTTGTTTGAAAAGTTTGAAGATTTCTGCTCAAGGGGATATACTGTGCTATTGAGAACTTATTCACCTTAGGCCTGGTTCACACTGGTACGATTTTTAGATGCGATTTGAGATGTCAAATCGCATCTCAAATCGACGGCATTTGCCGGCAATTGTCGGCAATGGCACCGTCCTAATCGGTGCGATGCCGCATCTGTGGTGCTGCACCGATTTCAAAAAGTAGTTCCTGTACTACTTTTTGCTATTTTGGGCCGCGATTTACATTGACATCTGTGCAGAAACCTGCACAGATGTCTCTGAAATCGCGGTCAAAATCGGGACTGCCAGCGGGAGTGAAATCGTGTGAGTTCAGCTGAACTTGCACGGCTTCACTCCCGCAGCCCAGTGTGAACCTGGGCTAAATGTGTAAAATGCTATGATCATCAGTTGAGAAAACTGCAGGATCTGCTGTTGCTGAAGTGACCCCAAAGCTTTACATTTTCTTTTAAATTAATATGCTTAAATGTTAAAGTTAGCTCCTTCACGACATACACATTACCTTCACAAATGTAATATATTGGGCTAATTTGGAAAACAAATTATTTTGTCTTTATTTTTCGTTTTATTTGGCACAGGTTGACGTATTCAACCGCTACACAAAAGCTTGTTGCTGTCATGAGGAATCAAAATCAACCATAAATATGGTGTGTAACGGTCACCACCGTTTACGATCTTCCCATTCCATCAACCACGACAGCTTCTCTGACACTCCACAATCTAGCAGACACGATCCATCCCATTTCCCCAGAAATAACGAGACAGAGCTCTGTTACTGGTTTCAAAATGTATGAACACTTTTAATGGTATCTTAGCTTTCTTATATACAGTACAGCATGTTTCAGTTAATCACAGGGACAAAGAACTCTCCACCCACACATCACACAATGGGGCTTCAATCACATTCTTTTAGATGATGACATCCAGTTGAGCTAATCATTAGTCATCCCCCAGACGTCCCGTCTCCGCAGTTAGAGGAGGTAATTACTACAGCTTGACAAGTCACATTCCTTTACTAAACATAATTGACATGCTAATTTCCTACCCCTGAAAGGAGACATCTGACCTTTCCGACTTAGTTAGCATCTCACAATGGAATGTCTAGGAGCAGCCCCAATTAACATCTCAAAAGCATGTGGACTCAAATTGAATGAAAACACTCCACTGACCTGGTGGGGTCAGAATAACCACTTGTAATATCTCAAGATATCCTGCAATATGAATTATCAGTAATGTCCCATCTCATGTAATTTATAATTAATATTTCCCAGTCACCCTATGCCCAAAAGGGGCACATGATGAACCTAGACCCATAAGTCATTAGTGACGCTGACACAGAAGTATCCCTCATGCTTCAAAAGTCTCTGGGTGTCATGGGTCATTCTGTTACATCTCTCTCCTTTCGGTGGGAGACTGACACAGGAGGGAACCCCAAACGGGTTGACTCCGAAGTTAGTCAGTAGTTCCAGTCCTCCAATGCTGGTATCCATACCGTACCCCAAATAAATTGCTCCAAACAGAGCATTACTCACCCAGCCAACCTCTGCCTCTCTCAGAGAACCTGCCTGCCGCTGGGGAGAGGCCTTGGCTGGCCCTTCTCCCTGGAGTCCTTTCAGCCGCTGGAGAGAAGACAGGGTGACTGGGCTCAGTCCATCATGCTGCTGGGTATCTGGGCCAACTGGCCCCCATCCCTGGGGTATACCAGTGGAGACTGAAGTCCCATCCACTGGTGGTAGGTGAAAATCCCCCGGTGCTTGCAAAGCAAAGCCAACATCCTCCTGTCTCAGTGCCACACCATTTTCTGGGGTTGTGTCAGTGAAGACTAAAGTCCCATCCACTACCACAGGAACTCCCTCTCCTGCTAGTTGAGAGCAGAGGCTCGTGGCACTTTGCTCTGTTGCCAGCTCTTCTGCTGGGTTGCTGTGAGTGGAGACAACAGTCCCGTCCACTACCACAGGAACTCCCTCTCCTGCTAGCTGAGAGCAGAGGCTCGTGGCACTCTGCTCTGCTGCCAGCTCTTCTGCTGGGTTGATGTGAGGGGAGACCACAGTCCCATCCCCGATATCAGCTCAAGCTGTAGTTGTGTGCAGCGGTCAGTAGCATCCTGCCCGGCTGCCAGTGATTCAGCTGGGAGTAAAAGCTTTACCACCTCAGCTTGTTGCTGGAGAGAGGGGCCAACTGCCCTGGCTCCCTGGAACTCCACACCATCCGCTTTGACTTTAGGGATGGTAATCTCCATACTTTCCACTGCCGATTCATCAGCTAGGATTTCAGAGCTGTCATCTGAAATTTCCTCATAGTCCCAGGCAACGGGAGCCCCACCCTGCTGCTGAGCAGAGTCTAGCAGATGTCTATAGGCGATCTCCAGCTCCCATTCCTGAATGGCCAGAAACTACAAATCTTCCTGCAAACAGTGGCCTTCCGAGACATTCAATTTTTCCTCTCTGTGCTCCATTATTTCCTCCAAGCGCCACTCCCTATCATCCCTGAAGTCAGGATCACTGGACATCCTCCAATACAATAGTCCCAGTTCATCATAGTCAAAGGCTTCCGTGGGACTGTCATCCGCTGATCTATGATCTCCGGTGGAGGATTAGGACCATACTGTGCCAGTCCTCGTTTAACAGCCCGATCAAAACGTTCTTCCTCGGGTGTCCTGTCTGTTACGCCGGGCCTTTCAGCTCTATCCATTTTGACAAGTTCTGCAATACCGTCCCTTTTCTTACGAGTGCTGGCCGGTCTGCCCCGGCTCTCCAGTAAGTCCATGAGGGAAGAGAGCTTCAGACGTTTCATACTGTGTCTCCATTGTCCTGTGTCCTTGTAGCTGTTCCTCTGTCAAAGGAACCATCTCACTGCTGTGCCACCACTGTAACTGTCACCACCATTTACGATATTCATTCCATCAACCACAACAGCTTATCTGACACTCCAACCATCCAACAGACACGATCCATACCAATTCCCCAGAAAGACGAGACAAGCTCCGTTCTCTGAGTCAAAATGTATGAATGAACTTTAATGGTTCCTTCTCAGCTTTTTATACAGTTACAAGCATGTTACAGTAATCAAAGGAACAAAAGAAACTCTCCACCCACAGCATCACACAATGGGGCTTCAATACACCTTCAGATGGACTAATTACTAAACATCATCCAGACAGCATGGCTCCGCCAAGCTGTCCTCACCTACTTCATAATACACATTCCTTAAGTCAGGCGTCTGACCTTTAGACTGCTAACTCACAACACATATCTATCATCAATAGCATCTTCACACAATGAAAGGTCTTAGAAGCAGACGTACTTAGTTAGCATCTCAACAGCCTAGGTTAAGCATTGAAGTAGACACTCTTATAGTATGACTGCAGCTTTCTGCAACTCTTCTATTTTTTTAAATGAAATGATAAGTGTAACAATCAGTTATGACTAAGGACATTTCTGCAGCATTTTAATCATGTTTTCATGTGCTTATTCTATTAAAATGTAGTTAACAACAACACAAACTGATTCTTTTCAAATAAATAAAATTATTTAAGTTTAACACATTAAAAGATATTGGTCATGTTACAGGACTTATGTGATTAATGATAATTAATAATTTACTCTATAAAGGAGAATGAAATTACTATGATACTCTATGATACTTTAATTTTATATTGTCAAGGTTAAAACAAATATAGCTGTACACATATATTTCATAGATATCCCAATTCTACAGATATCTGAACTGTGAAAAGGTATTAGGCTTATAAAAGCTAGCATAGCCTATCCAGACCAGAATATGAGGAAACTATGAGGATTTTACATACATTTGTTGGCTTTACTTTTTCATTTGAGTATAAAAAAAAGAACACTACACTGTTTTAAAAATACCTAAAATGCACAATATCCCATTAAATTAAACATCCAACTGTATGCTGAAAGACATCAAATTCCATTTCTGTAGAAATCCACAGCACCATCTTCCAACACATTTCAACCACATTATTTACCAACAAAGGTATATTCTAATGGATCTTTCTTTATTAGGGTGAAGGGTTTAAAAAAAAGAAAATTTCCAGCTGACACACAGGGTGTTATTTACAAAAGGCAAATCCACTTTGCACTGCAAGTGCACTGGAAAGTGCACTTGGAAGTGCAGTCGTTGTAGATCCGAGGGGGACATGCAAGGAAAATAAAAAACATAATTTTAGCTTGCACATGACTGGATGATAAAATCAGCAGAGCTTCCCCTCATTTCAGATCTTCCCCTCAGATCTACAGCTACTGCACTTCCAAGTGCACTTTCAGTCACTTGTAGTAAATAACCCCTACAGTGTTTTCAAAGCATAGATTTGGTTGCATTCCAACACTTAATTCTGAAGAAGGTGATATCTATTAGTTTGTTGATAAATTAAAGAGGAAGTAAACCCTGATGGGTTTTACTTCCTCTTTGTTTCCCTGCAAAGGTAAAGCATAATGGGCTACTATGCATTGCATAGTAGCCCATTATGTGACACTTACCTGCAGGAGAAGCCCGCAATGTCCCCATCTTCCTCACTGGCAGCGAGCGTCCATTGTTCACCCCTCTTTCTTCCGGGGGCCCGCTAATGGCGGCTCTGTGACTGGCCGGAGTCATGTGATTTCTTGCGCGCGGGAGCTGGCAGTCACGGCATGACCCGAGCTAGAAACGGCACAGCATGCCCTTTCTAACTCTGGCACATGCGCAGAAGAAATCACTGTATGGCGATTTGTAAGTATCTCCTAAACCATGTAGGTTTAGGAGATATTTCCAGCACCTACAAGTAAGCCTTAATCTAGGTGTACCTGTAGGTGAAAGTGGTATGTAAGGGTTTACAACCACTTTAAGGATCACATTTTTGACTACTTCATCTCAAATCACAATTTTTCTGGTTCTCCATACAACAGCTTATAGTTTCAAGTTAAAGGAGAATCCTTATTTTGGATTGCTTGACTTGCTTTAATGTAAGCAACTTAAACCCATATGAACAACACTGAAGCTTTAGGAAGCTTCAAGGAGTCCTAGAACATCCCAAGTCAAGTGCCAGCCACCACAACTACCACAACCACCACAAAACAGCTATATAGCTTTCATGCAATTTGTCGGGAGAGGAGCCACAGTACTGATTCAAAACACAGAAAAAGTAAAATAAATACATCCACACAACTTCCTTTTGCATCAGATTGTAGCACTTGGGCATGGGCAATGCAGTGACCATGGGATCACTGTTAATACACTAATGTACCTATTGTCTTTAGTGTTCCTCTCCTTACTGGTCAACAGGAAAGCAGCTAGGGAAGGCAACTCATAAATGCTGTCAACCCAAAAGCACACATTTTAATTATGTAATTAGTTTGAATCAGGGTGCAGTACAAAACATTGAATGAGGCATGACCACCCAAATGCCCCCTTCAGGAAGAGCTGGAGTAAATCTGAGCTGTCCTTGTAGGGTTCTCAGCCCTTGTCAAACAAATACAATTTCATCACAGCACATATGTCAACTTACAAAGTACAACCAAAAATCTAGTGAGTTAATATAAATGGCAATATATGGACTTTGTTGTGTCACTGGCCCTAGGAATGTTTGGTGTGTCACAGTTGGTTTCATTATGCTATTTGTGGTATTGTTTGGTTGCTATAAATTTACTAATGTGAGAAAATATATTTGAATCAATTTTTAGTCCAGGGTGCTGCCCTGCATATCAGGTCTTAAAGTAGGAACATATCAATAGATTTCTCTTCTTTCATCATCTTATGATATGCCTTTATTATGTAAGTTTTATCTCTCAGGAAATGATACTTACCTTTAAGCATACACAATAGGCTTCATGCTGTCACTGAATCCAAAGCATGCGTATGTTTATATTGAGGAACAACTCACAGCTTGATTGTACAAAACACAAGTACTGTGTTTTTACCGTATGATCTCTGGTCTACCTATCATAAAGTTTATGTTTGCTAAATGAATTCAACTGAGAACTCACAGAAAGAACAACAAAAGTAAAATAAAAAGTCAAGTACACACGTAGAATCTCAAGATTAAACAGAATTGTATTGACCTCCTCTACAGCAATAATATTCTTACATTGAGAGACTAGCAAGCTTTGTCAAGGGCAAACAAACATTTCAGTTTCACAGATCACTCTGAAGAAAGGGAACATTTTGCATTAATTCTTTGATGGGAGCAGATTGGAACTTAAAAAAGTGAAACATTACAGGAGTCTGCCAAGTAACCTTAAAAAAGGTCAAGGAAATTAGACTATGAAATGTCTATATGAGAGAGCTTAGTTTTGTTTTTAATACAATTCAGAGCACAGAAAGCAATGTAATAATTGTAAATCATTCTTGTGTTGCTATAGTAACTAGGGCAATATTTGCATACCATACTGTGAAATTCTGATAAGTATTGTCTGTTTCAAAATGCTAAGTGGGCAAGACTCACTTGAGTGACTTCGATGGGTCACGTGAACGGAGCCTGTAGTAATGGTCGACACAGTTACTCTGAGCTGACCCCAAGATCCTGGAGAACATCGGTGCTTTATTGGAATGGCTGTTCTTTTGCCATGTGAAGTGCATAACTAGAATCTGTGTTTCCAAGCCTTAAAGGGGACCTATACTCAAAAAAATAAAAATGTGTTGCCTTAAAGTAGAACTGAACTCTACTATGCGCTAGTGCTCTTGCCATAATGTAAACCTTTGCACAGCATACTTGCACATTATGGCAGACTTACCTTTTAGTGTGCCATTATCCACTGAAGTAAGGTCTACACACTCCCTTACCATTCTATTGCTGCTGTAGTCTTCTCCCAGTCTCCTTCAGAATCTGGAGTTTTCAGCCTTCCCAATCTCTCCACCTCTCTTTTTGATTTGTGATTATTCCCCAAACCAGTTATAGGTTTAGCAGATTAGCAGCCACCAGGTGGGCATGTCTGACATGTGGAAATAAAACCCTGCTCCTCTACTAAAATAGCCACCTCCAACAAGAGACACAGCATGTTACAAGACATGGCACGTTGGACCAGGGGAAAAGATCAACTGTAAGAAACCTAAAGTAAATACTTGTGACCAGTCATTTGCTTTTCACTTGACTTTTTGGGCATAGTTTTAACAGTGCAGGTCCACTTTAACGCATATCCATGAGACCCGACAAATACTCTATACACCATATGCATTGACATAATAGAAAACAGATATTTGAATGCGAGCTCTAATGAATGAGCTTTTGAACTTACTATTATGGTATGAGAGAGTGGCAATATTCCAGCATCCATAATTATGTTATAGGCACCTGATTGACCAGTATGAAATTGCTAGCTACTTTATTTATAATTAGGTTAAACTTTGGCTTGCATAAATTTGAATTCCAAGTTATCAAGAAAGTTTACTTTATATTAATTTTATTTTAAATCCTACCTCAGTGTAAGAAATCCATGCTTTGTAATGGAACCTATTTTGAAACATCACTGTTATTGACTATACTCGGTTGAAAATAGAGAGCCTATATACCAAGGCAGGAAACACAATAGAAAAAAGGGTAACTGCGCTAAACCAAAATTGTTATCCCTACTGATGAGAAAACATATAAGGCCATAGGCCCAAGTGTGTGTCAAACTCTAGTAGTGATGACAAACTACAAACAAAAATAATGTACATCAAAGTGCAATATTTCATAATAAACACCGTGGCCTTGACAACTGGGGTAACATTTGTGTGAAATAATGTGAATGAACAATAAACGCACCTATCCATGCAATGTGACACTGTTCAGAGAGGATGGATGGATGAATGGATGAATAAAGTGCAAACAGTCACATTCCGATCAACCAAAATTCAAATAAACAAGAAAAAATTGTCCAAATCCATATGTGGATCTCAGTGGATGAAACACAGTCCAGAGGGATTTAGATTGAAAGACACCCGTGCACAGATCTAATGGTGATTGCCTATGGTTCCAACACACCGCATGTGAATCCACCACCGTAATCCAAATCTGCTTACCAGAAATGAAGGTCCTAGTGGACCAAACCCAGCATATCACTCCAAAAGGCTAGATAATGTTGTATCCACGATATGGTAAACTTCTCACATGGACTCAATTGCATGGATCATGTAAAAGAGAAGTGCTCCACATAGCATAAAATCAGGGGTATTTTATTAAATAAACAGGTACATAGGTAAAAAACTCACATTTGGCAAGTAGTAAATAAGCATCAAACCTGTAGCGCCGGCCGGACGCTAACAGGAAGAACCGCTCGTGTAGAGATTGGCAGCGATGAGGGGGATGACGTCAGCACGTCGCTCGCTCCGCAATACACAATAGCTTTTCAAAGTTAAATGGGAAAAAATGGAGTTACAGAGGTAGGCATCAGTTTCAAAGCTTATTAAGTTGTTCATACCCTAACCAGAACTATGTTTTTCTTTTTGAGCAGATTATGCATTTAATAAAAAGTCAAAGAAAACATCTAAATACACATCTCAGAGTCATATATGTAAACATTTTTAACCAGGCAAATGATTTGTAACTTTGTTCAACCAGTCTTGTTATTCATGTGTTGCTAGCACATTCCATAGCCAAGAAGATTACTCCACCATTTCCTGGTTCAGCTTTAGCCTAGTGTGTTACCTGCTTTCTCATTGGATTGTGAATCAGCAGGGGAACAATGCTGATTAATTTTCCAACTAGCATGCTGGAAGAGGTTGACACTCAAAGCTGCAAAGCTGATTCTGTAAATAGCTTCTCACCTGCCTGCTTATGTAAGCAAGGAGCAGTTAAATAGACTAAAAAAAATGTTAGGTGGCATCGTCTTACTAAACAAAGCTAAATACTGCTCAATAAGCCTGTTATTTGGTTGTATACCTAATATACAGTATTAATCTTCCTTTCTTTTGTAGCTAGTTAAAAAAGGGTAGGATATTTTTAGTTCGCTTCAGGCTTTAAAGGTAGTGAGATTAACAAAGGTACTCAGCCATGTGAATTACTGTGCTTTTATGAATTGTATAACTCCAAGCTCCCTAAAAAAGCCATAGATATACAAAGAAAAACACAATTAACAATTATAACAATATGGGTCTACATTTAAAGAAAGTCAGTTTTCCCTTTGAATTACTAATAAAGTTAGGAAAAGTAAAACAAGAAATATGAATTGCTTCTACTAGAAATAGTACAAGATGGACAACTCAGTCCCAATTATTCTAAATGTATGCAACCACTAAAAGAGACTGCAAAGATGAAAAATAAAAGAGCTTTACAGTTTAAACAGCTCAATAGAAAAAAAAAAATACTGTATCTTCCAAAGAGGAAAATATAGCTAGGTTAGGCTGTCAGGTACACATCAAAAGACCATGTTGCAATAAACACAAAAAAGCTTTGTTTTTGTTTGAAAAGTGCACAATCCCCAAGCTGATGATTGTCGATAGCTGATGCAGGTAATTTTGTATACTAAACAGCAATACTAACAGTTATCCTCTGAGTAAAAGCATTTGAAAAAAGTACAAAAAATGGAATGATAGAAAAAAAAGGAACAAATCTGGCCAGGCGTCAATTCACTGGGGGAAGCTGGAGAGTTGGGGCTTGTCAAATCCCATAAAACCTTAGCATCAATTATAATTGAATTCTGTGGTCGAGACAAATCTTGGCCATTTCAAGGCAAGCTATTAACATAAAAAGTCCAAAGGGAGCTGAACTCTGTCATGGGGGGACATTTAACAAAGAAGATTTTTTTTTTGATAAATACAGTACAGTGGGGTGAGGACCAAAGGTGACATGGGAAAGCAACAATACTTCCATCTGCATGCTTGGGAGATGCCTTTCTGCTGAAAGTAGCCCTACAAAATAGTACATTTTTTTCAGACAGTATTAGCTACATTGTCTTTTGGCATCACATATTTTAGATGTTTACACTTAGCTTGTCAATGGTACCCCTATCTATTTAATTTTAACTTTAAAAAATGCTTTTTTTGGTACTGTTAGATGTCACACCTGATGTTTTGTATCCAGACTTAATAGGCCTGAAAGGAATGGTGAAAGAAGCAGCCACAACAGAACTAAAAGCCATAGGAAAATTTACACACAAAGTACCCCACTGCATTGTCTTAAAAGCTTAATAAATGTCAAAAAGAGTGCACAAAAACATTTCAAAATATAGACCTCATGTCTATATATGTGTTAATTAGATATTGGCCAGATGAGCACTTAAATAAGCAGCAACAAGGAACAGACAAGGCATATTTTATGTTGCAATAAAACATTTATTGAGAGACTATAGCCAAAAATATTGTTCCGTGGCTTGACAATATGCAAGCAGCTTGGTACGGTTGGAATGTAAGATGGAGAGACGAGACAGGTTTATCTTATTTGAGAGACAATAGCCACAAATATGATATAATGGATGGATAGTATGTAAGCAGATTGGTAAGGCCATAATGTAAGAATATGAGGCAGATTTTATCTTAAAATAAAAATGAGAGTGTTTTATATGAGAGAGTATCCACAGTATGTAAGCAGATTGGTTAGGACACAAAAAAAAGAGGGAGAGATAAGGCAGGTTTTAAGTTGACATAGGACTTATGCCACGTACACACGATCGGTCCATCCGATGAAAACTGTCTGATGGATTTTTCCATCAGTTAACCGATGAAGCTGACTGATGGTCAGTCGTGCCTACACACCATCAGTTAAAAAAACGATCGTGTCAGAACGCGGTGACGTAAAACACAACGACGTGCTGAAAAAAAATGAAGTTCAATGCTTCCAAGCATGCGTCGACTTGATTCTGAGCATGCATGGATTTTTAACCGATACACATGCCTACAAACGATCATTTTTTTTTCTATCGGTTAGGTATCCATCGGTTAAATTTAAGACCGTTCCTGTCAGCCAGCGACGCAGAGCTCCTGCTATGAAGCACCGTTCTCCCAGCAGCCGTGAGGCCCTCCTGTGTTAGCTGCTGGAGAGGGCTGAGAGCAGAGGTGGAGAAGAATGGCTGCTGCGGTGCCTGAGGGAGGAGAATGACTCAGCCCCGCCCGCATTCACTCCCCCTGTGCTGAAGAAGTGCTTGGCTGCGGTCGGGGCGGAACGAGGCAACAGCCAGGAAGAAAGAAGAAAGGTCAGAGTGCAGCTGCTTCTTCTCAGCTGACAAGTCTGGAGAAAGAAGTCAAGGCTGTGTCACAGGGAGCATCTCGTCCGTGGGAGAGCAGCACTACTCACCCCCCAGCTGAGGAGGCGAGCGAGCAGTCAGTTTTGGTTCCTGATGGTGAGAAAGGTATTATTCCTGCTGTTTCAGAATTCTCAGTTCTAATTGATTCATTGTCTAATGTGATACAACAATTTAAAGGGACGCATGTTAATGGTGCTGATAAGTTTATGCAAGGTGCACGGGTGTCTGATGCTAATCATACTTTACAATCCAGGAATGTTAATGGTGGTGAGTTTTCAGGGGCACAAGTTATTGGTGCAGAACAGAGCATTCAGCTGCAAGGTAATGCAGTGGGAGAATGTCAGAGGGCACAGGTGGCTGGTGCTGAATATATGTTTCATGATGACAGTAATGATATGACATTAAGGATATGCATTACATGGATGATGTTGGTGCCATTTGGCAGGATTCGTGTGCCCCTGCTCTGCAGGACACCAAGAAAGCATTTACCTATAAAGGTATTAGCCCTCCAATTGCTATTATCCCTGCTCTGCCTCTCAGGCCATCAGCTATGACAGTTGGGGAATCTTCTTTTAGAGAACCCCTTCCGTGTGCTTTGTCTCTGCTGGGCTTTCATCAGCCCAAGGCGATTAAAGAAAAGATTTGGAGGGGCGAATTCCTGGATTTGCTATCATTATTGCCCGCCTCTAAAGAGTTCTTATCTAAATCTGACAAACAATCGGGCGATGGGTCTGAGGAGGATAGGAGGCGGGCTATTCCCAAAACTTTCCAGAACTGGCTCCAAGCGTTTTGCATCTATGCTGCAATTATGGGTGAACGCTTCCCCGGTAAGTGCTCTGGTTTGTTCCAGCACTTGGACATAATTGCCGAAGCATTTCACCACTTTGGGGGATCTGCTTGGTTCACATACAATGAGAATTTTCAACAGAAATTGGCAGTCCACCCTGCACTACATTGGGGGTCTAAGGATGTGGGTTTGTGGCTTAATCTTATGTTACCAACAAAGCCTCAGTTTACTGCTCGGGCACTAGCCAGTACTCAGAACGCATTTCGCAAAGGTTTTTGCTTTGCCTTCAATGAAGGCCAGTGCAAATTTCTCACAAATTGTCGGTATAAGCACGAATGCTCCTACTGTAATGGTGCATATGCAGCCAGCAGGTGCTTTCGTAAGTCAGCCGCAACCTCTTTTCAGTCATTTTCTAGGGACAGTCATGGGAAAGGCACCGACCCCGGTGAGCCTAGTAAGAATGCGCCCGTGGCTAGAGCGCTACCCAGATCACAGGATGGAGGCTCTGTTAATTAAAGATTTCAGTGATGGGTTTTTGGTTACCTCTTTTCAAGGCTCAGGTTGTGTTATGATTCAGAATTTGCTATCGGCACATACCCATGAGGATGTGGTACATGACAAAATATCTAAGGAACTGGCAGACGGGAGGTTTGCGGCCCCCTTCCCTGTTCCTCTGGGGCTTAATATGGGACTGATACTCTGTAATCTCAAGAACTCGGTATCAAGTAAGACTTGGTTAGATTATAGATTATCATGGTCCAGATGGTGTTCTGTTGGTTCGGAACCTTTGAACGTCACTTCTTATTTAGCTTTAACCTTTTTATCTTCTCTTATCCAGTCACACCTTAGCCCGGCTTCAGTGAGCAAAATTCTAGCTGGTGTTTAATTTTTTCTGAAGTTTGCAGGTCTTCCAGCTTTAACTTCCTTTTTTCAAGTTACACAGGTTCTCAAAGGTTTTAGAAGGTCCAGACCTTCTATTGACAACAGGCGTCCCATTTCAGCCGCTTTGTTGGTAGATCTCCTTGGATCCCTTCATGAGGTATATTCATCAGAATTTGAGTCCCTTCTTTTTAGAGCTGCCTTTTCAGTTGCCTTCTTTGGAGCCCTTAGGATTGGGGAATTTACGGCTGTGAACAACAGTTCTTTATCTTTCCCTAGGTTAGATCACGTCTGTATAGAAGGTTTTCTTCATCTTTTCCTATGTAGGTCTAAGTCTTTCCCAGTTGGGAAGGGTCGTTGGTTCTCTCTATCCAGTTCGTCAAACAAATCATTATGTCCTGTTTTTCAAGTCAAGAAGTATATGTTGGTCAGGCCCGTGTCTGCTGTTTCCTTTTTTGTTCACAAGGATTTGTCACCTCTAACTAGGTACCAATTTTCGGCTGTTTTTGCTGCTTGTTTGAAACGGTTGAATCTATCTGGTTTTTGCTTTTCTTCCCATTCGTTTAGGATCGGGGCGGCCACCACAGCTGACTCTTTGGGTTTCTCAGAAGATAAGTTAAAAAATATAGGTCGTTGGAATAGTGCTAGATATAGGTTATATGTTCGCCCCGATCTATTAATCTTGTAATTTTCTTTTTCAGATCAGGTCAGGAAGGTTGTGTGGATAGTAGGTCACTCATATGTGTTCTGGGCTGCCAAACATTCGGGATCGAAATCCTACTCCACCAATTTAGGTCTGGACTCTAAGTCATTTATGGTTTTATGGTCGGGTGTCAGGGGTTTATGTTGGCGGAATATTAAGGAACATTTAACATATTTGGCCGGCATATGGCCTCCCCCTCAAATTTTAGTTTTACATGCTGGCGCGAATGATCTGGGTAAATTGGGTACTTGGGAATTGTTGTGCGAAATGAAGAGGGATTTGCATGCAATAAAGCTGATGTTTCCATCCTCGGTTTTGTCATTTTCCGAAATGATCCCTAGGTTATTGTGGTCTCCTTAGGGTGGTCTGTTCTATTTGGACAGGATTCGGAGGAGACTTAACAGAACTATTTACAGATTTTTAATTTCGTCTGGCGGTTTGTCATTCCGCCACTCGGAATTGGAAGGGTTTGTCCCAGCTTTGTTTCGTAATGATAGGGTTCATTTATCGCCAATAGGCCTTGACATTTTCAATATGGGTCTGCTGGCTCCGGCCGTTGGGGAGTAGTTGTCCTGCTTTGGCTGGATGGACACCATTTAATTCTTTGTTAAACATATCTTAGCCAAGATGGCTTATTCATTTTATTAAAATAATTATTTTAACCCCTTATGGATAACACTGTGGCCATAAAAAAATCCAAAATAATAAATAAGTGTTGTATTATATTATCGTGTTGTCTATTTATTTAAGGTACCTTTGTGCTAGCCCATGAAAGGTCACAGCAATAAGATGGACCAACATGGGCTGGCTCAAAGGGAGAGCGTGCAGTTCTCTTGCTTTGTTTTATCGTGCAGGTATCCGCACGGTCCCTGGGCAGCAACATCCGTGGGATTGGTCGTCAGGACGGAGCAGCTGATTGGCCGCTTTGGGCGGTTGAATAACCCGCGCGGAAGAAGTTGATAAAAGGGACCGAGCTCGGCTGTCCCTCGGACCGTTCCTGTCAGCCAGTGACGCCCACCCTCCCTCCCTATTTTCAGAAGTCATGTGTTGTCCAATTAGGGGAGTAGTCGTCCAGCTTTGGCTGGATGGACACCATTTAATTCTTTGTTAAACATATCTTAGCCAAGATGGCTTTTTTATTTTATTTAAATAATTCTTTTAACCCTTTATGGATAACACTGTGGCCATAAAAATTCCAAAATGAATAAATAAGTGTTGTATTATATTATCGCGTTGTCTATTTATTTAAGGTACCTTTGTGATAGCCCATGCACTACTATATCAAATCAAAACTACAATAATGTATTTTATTGTTTTTATGAGACTTTGTAAGAAAGTGAAATTATTGTATACTGTAGGTTTGAATTGTAATAAAGTTAGTATTTTAGTGTAAAATGTTGTGCCTTAAAAGTCTAATTTTTCAACGCATACCAAAAATCTAATATATTTCCTTTGAATCGTGCTCACATTATATTGTGCTCCCAAACAAATTTAACCTAGTCCACTACACCAAGATGTATCTTCTCCCATGCACCAAACACCTTACCCCCCACAAAGTTATGTGGTCTCGCTTATCACACTTATCATATACTTGCTTCTCCGGCCTCCAAAATACACAGTTCCCTCATAAACCGGTTACAATCAGGACATGCAAAGGAAAGAAAAGAAGTAGTGCAGAAAATCCCACTGCAAACACATGTATTATACTCAAAGTGCTCACATTGCCAGGTTAATGCAGTTAGTTTAATATCCAAGATGGTGGAATGAGCACTTCCAGTTCCAGCATAAGCATCTGACATCAGCTATCCCAGTCTACAGAGTACAATAATTGCTGTTAGCGGCTATAGCCACTGGCCTTAATCACATGTAGAAAAATCTGGATCAACTTGGATAACAATCAGCCTGCCCATATATGGATTGAAATGTGGCCAGTCCATGCTGAACCGGCTGAATTCGTTTTTTAAATCACTTTTTAGCAGCTGATTTAATAATTTAAAGAGCAGGTATCTTCTTTATCCAAACCAAACTGATAAGAGGCATGGAGAAGCTCAGCTATAAGGAAAGATTAGCTGAACTGAATTTATTCTCTACTGAGAAGAGGAAATGTTATCACTATGTATAAATACAGTGGTCCATATAGTGAACTTGGTGCACAGTTATTCACATTAAGGTGAATACGGAGGACTAGGGGACAATCTTTTTGTCTGAAGGAAAGGAGCCTTATTTTTAAGGCTATTTAAGACTGTGCTATTAGAGATAGTGTGGAGTCCCCCCCCCCCCCCATATTAGCAGATTCAAAATGTAGTGCTAATTTTTCTAGGAGATTATGTAACACAGAGTAATGCTTACCTTAAAATTGTATATTGTAGCTTACCAATCATTAGATGTGGTGGCTGCATTTGTTTTTTTTTGTTTTTTTTCCATCTGTTTTCACCAGGTAATCTGGCCAGTAACACACCTTCATTATAAAAGTGCCCCCACTCTGAAAGAAAGAGAACAGGGGGCAAAGCAAACAGCAGCTTTGTTAATATGGAGGGAGGGGGTGTTAGATGTACTAACAGATTTAGATACACTAGCAAATTGAAGCCAAACTCCAGCTAACACTGCAGTTAACCACTTCAGCCCTGGAAGATTTGGCTGGCAAATGACCAAAGCACTTTTTGCGATTCGGCCCTGCGTCGCTTTAACTGACAATTGAGCGGTCATGCAACGTGGTTCCCAAACAAAACTGACGTCCTTTTTTTTCCCACAAATAGAGCTTTCTTTTGGTGGTATTTGATCACGTCTGCGGTTTTTATTTTTTGTGCTATAAACAAAAATAGAGCGACAATTTAGTAAAAAAGGCAATATTTTTTACATTTTGGTATAATAAATTTACCTCCAAAAATATATATAAAAAAAAATGTTTTCCTCAGTTTAGGTCGATACGTATTCTTCTACATATTTTTGTTAAAAAAATCGCAATAAGCATTTTTTGATTGATTTGTGCAAAAGTTATAGCGTCTACAAAATAGGGGATAGTTTTATGGAACTTTTATAAAAAATTTTTTTACTAATAATAGTGGCGATCTGCGATTTTTATCATGAATGCGACATTATGGAGGACACATTGGACACTTTTGACGCTATTTTGGGATCATTTTCATTTATACAGCGATCAGTGCTATAAAAATGCACTGATTACTGTGTAAATAACACTGGCAGGGAAGGGGTTAACCACTAGGGGGCAAGGAAGGGGTTAAGTGTGTCCTAGGGAGTGATTCTAACTGTGTGAGGGCTAGGCTTACCGTGACACAACACTGATCGCTGATCACTGCTCCCGATGATACGGCCATTTGCCTGTCTGTGCCATTCTGCCGACGTAAAAGTGCGGTTACAGCAACAGTTACAGAAACAGTTCTTCTTTTTCTTAGAAAAAAAAGGTTTTACATGAATACATAAAATCTGATCAATATAAGCACCCCAATCGGTGCTAAATGGTTTGTCTCAACAGTGTTAAATGATGGCCAGATCACCAGGTGAAAATAAAGAAAAGAAAACTAATGCAACCATCATGTTTAAAAATTGGTAAGCTACAATATAATAAATGTTTGCCTTTGTCTTTAATACCGCGTTAAACCATGATCACGTGGTCTTCCTGTCCATTAGTTGTAGCTGTGATCACCAGTCACCCAAAGCTGATATTCTTGCTAGCCTCTAACTGGTCTTATAGCCCATCTTGCCAACCTAACTACATATAATGCAGGACCAGTGGTCACAGCTGGTCTGGGTAATGATAACGTGCCCGCCCATGGTTCAGCACTGAGAGAAGAGGACCAGACCACCTCATTAGACTGTGGTGTATACCAAGTGTTTACAGTATTTTATTTGTCTACTTGAACTTCCACTTTATCTGTGTAAATTAAAGTGATACTAAAGGTTCATTTATTTTTTTCTTAAATAACAAATATGTCATACTCCACTGCACTCCACTGTGCAGTTCGTTTTGCACAGAGTGACCCGATTCCTCCTATCTTGAGGTCCTACGGCAGCTCTCGCGGCTCCTCCCCGCAATAGATAACCCCCTCTGGGAAGCTCTCGCCCGAGGGGGTTACCTTGCGGGCACGCTCCCGTGTCATACACTTGGCGTCCATAGCCGCCGAGTGTATGACTCGACCCCGCCCCCCCGGCGGCCGCGTCATTGGATTTAATTGACAGCAGTGGGAGCCAGCGGCTGCGCTGCTATCATTCTATCCAAAGAAGAGCTGAGAAGCTGTGGGAGAGCAACGCGGAATCGTGCTCACGGAAATTTGGGGCTCAGGTAAGTAAACCGGGGGGCTGGGGGGGCCGGACACTTCAAGGTTTTTTTTTTACCCTAAAGCATAGGAGGCATTAAGGTGAAAAAACATGAGGGTTTACAACCCCTTTAAGACATAATCGAAAGGCTTCATGTTTTATGACTCTTCTCAACATCCTTTATCGCTAAATCTCTGCAGCTTATTTTAGCTGCAAATGTTAAGAGGTAGCCATTTGATAGAATTTTTTTTTTTTAAAAGCTATGGGTTACCCCCAACCTGCTGCCCTAAGCATGGGCCTACAATTGCCATTATAGTAAATATAAGCTGGGCTTTTTGCAGTAACAACCACAAATCCCTTCCAAATGAAATACCAAGTTAAATACATTAACCGTTCTTCTGTATCTCAGATAGAAAAGGGGCCAATGAGCTGCACTGGCTTTCCTTAATTACTCACTGATTATATCAACAAAGCACATTAATTTTAATGCCTTCTAATTTATACTAAAGTCATTATGATTTTTCACTTCATTTACTTCTTACAAAGTCTATACAGCTGAACATTAAACTTATTAAAGTCAAACACATTCCAGTGCAGGCATACATTTTGGTTTGAAGCAGTAATGTTTCCAGCATTTATTATCAAGACAGACCAAAGAATTTCCTTTTCTGTTTATCCAATGATTGTTCAAAGACTGTACCTTGAAGCATTTCTTTATCACACTGCTTTTTCTATTTGTTATAATCATAGCTAGGCTCGTTTTTTGATCAATATGTTAGGAAACATTGAGCTTTTAATAAAACATTTTTTTTTAATGACTTTGGTTTTTTTCTGTGTCTCTAACGAGAATCTATGGTCACAGGTGCTTGCTAGCAGCAATTTAGGCCTTCTGAAGTGCTACAGCAAGTACGCAAGAGAGATAACCAATCTCCCCAGTTTATGCAAGGGTTTTTACAGTGGAAATGTAAGTGTTTGTATCCTACCTGTCTGGCCATTTCTTTTGTGGTAACCCACCGGATGGTCACTCTTCTATGGTGCAGGCTTTTGCCTAGTACACACGACTGGGATTCCCGACGGAAAAAGGTCTGTCGCAAATCCCGAGGGGAAAACCGAGAACCTGCTCTCTACTTTTCCCCCCATACAGACGATCAGTTCTCCCGTCGGGAAAACTCAGATAAGAGCTTTTCCTCTGGAATCTTGACCGTGTTTATGCTCCATCTGAGATTTTCCCACAGGAAAACGGCCAAAGATGGCCGTTTTCTGCTACACACGGCCGGGTTTTCTTACAGTAAAAAGTCAGTCGGAATCCCAGCGGTGAAAAAAGAGAGCTGATTCTCTTTTTTTTGTCCGGCAGGTTTGGCAGTTTTCTGGTCAGAAAAACTGTGATAGAGAGCATACACACCGCTGGGATTCCCGGCCAAAAGCTTTCCTCGCAGTTTTCCATTGGAAAATCCGGTCATGTGTATGGGGCATTCTCTCTTCCCGCTGAAATACAACTGGTCCTTCAAATTCTGGTGAGAGCTCTCAGGAATTTAGCCAGAGACACCAGCTAATTAAATAGACCACAGAGCCTATGAACGTCAGGAATTCCACTTACCGTATTTTCCGGCGTATAAGACGACTTTTTGGATGCAAAAAAATGCATCCAAAGTCGGGAGTCATCTTATACGCCTGGTACGGTCTCCGTGCAGCTGCGATCGTTCATAATTTCAAAGCCGCGCCGTCTTCTCAGCTTGTCCTGTGATTGGCGGAACACAAAACTTCCCAGCAGCGCCTCTGTTCTGTGTTCCGCCTATCACGGATGCCTTCTCATCCTCGGACGAGATGAGAAGGCATCCGTGATTGGCGGAACACAGAACAGAGGCGCTACTGGAAAAATTTGTGTTCCGGCCAATCACAGGACACGCTGAGAAGACGGCTCGGCTTTGAAATCATGGACGCTCGCAGCAGACGGAGACTGTCACCGGCCTGCAAAATGTGAGTGATGGCACAGTGGGGGGGAAAGTGGGGGCAAGTGATGGCACTGTGTGGGCAAGTAATGTGATGGCACTGTGGGGGCAAGTAATGTGATGGCACTGTGGGGGCAAGTAATGTGATGGCACTGTGGGGGCATGTAATGTGATGGCACTGTAGGGGCATGTAATGTGATGGCACTGTGGGGGCATGTAATGTGATGGCACTGTGGGGGCATGTAATGTGATGGCACTGTGGGGGCATGTAATGGCACAGTGGGGGCATGTAATGGCACAGTGGGGCATGTAATGGCACAGTGGGGCATGTAATGGCCGGGGGATGTAATGGCATAGTGAGGCTTGAAAAAAGCCTGTTTCTGTCAGCGGTTGTTTCTGTCAGCGGTTGTTTCTGTCAGCGGTTGTTCTGGCTACCCCTCAGCTTCCAGAAAGACTAGTAGGAAGGGGGTAGTCTTATACGGCGAGTATATCCCAAAACCAACATTTTTCCTGGAAAATTAGGGGGTCGTCTTATACGCCGCGTCATCTTATACGCCGGAAAATACGGTAGTCTAAACTTCAAACAAAAGATAAAACATAAAAGTTATAGTATCCGATATACTGTATGTAACCCAGTCCAAAAAAAAAACCTTGACACAGCGCTAGTCTCTGCATATCCCAAGAGGCATAGAGTGCACATCAATTTCCTAGGTGAGTGACGTGTAGGGGGAGGTGGCCCGAAGGCTTTTGTTTTTTGGGTTTAGTTAAGCTTTAAGTATTAGGATCAGATATAACATTTGAGATAGAAGGCAGAGTAATTATTTATACAGCATGCTAACCTATTTTTTGAGTCACAACCTCAATGCAGACAATTTTCCTTTCCAGAGTTCTAGAGCTGAGAGGCAATTAGTGCTATTCTAAGGGCTCTTTTACACTGCTGTACTGCAGTGTGGCTGCAGTGTGGGTGAAGCACAGTGTACCCGCTGTTTTTGTGCAGCTTACCTGAGGTTTCCCAGACTTCCATTAAGCATTTTTGGTGCATTTTCTGAAAACGCTCCAAAAATGCCCCATCTGATAGAATTCTGTGGGAAACCATGGGTAACCTGCACGAAAACCATGGATACACTGCACTGCACCCACGCTGTGGCCAAACTGCAGAGTGGCAGTGTGAAACCTCCCTACTGATTTAGGACATCTTTTATTCAATCTGGTAGCCATAGAATTTTTTTTACTTTTACTTTAGGTGAACATACCTTAAATTTGCTCATTCTCAACAGTTGCAGTAAGCTGTGTTGATCACCTAGGTCAATGCAAACTCAATACAAGGACACTGAGAAAACAATTGTTCTCTATTTGCCGTGTATACACCATACAAGTGCAGGTCTGTATTTTTCTGCAATGCAACACACAACAACACATTTCAACACATGGCAGCACATTGCACCAGACACCTGGATACATAAGTCAAACTGCATACTGCTGTTTCAGGCTTGTTGGCCATCGTTAGTAGTACATGGTAACAATGACATCTAAAGTTTAGGTGCTATAAAGGTTTATTTATTATTTAAACAATTTTGCAATATTTCATAGTCAGTTGTTTTGTTATGGGGGATATATAACTCTTGGAATTGGGAAATAGTTCACAATACCTGCTATTGTTTAATTAAATCAACAAAATTGATAAGTACAGTATACACTTGATTCTCTCAATGGTTTACAGCACAATGATATGTGCATCACATGACAATTTTATCGGCTTCATCTGACGTTATTTATTAGGTAATGTAACACACACAGGAGTGTCTATATATCAAGCTGACTATTAGAGGCACCCAGCTAGCTTTTGATTTACTAGTTCAGCCAGTTGTGTGTAATATAATAAACTTGTAAGAGTTTGCCAGCAAGACTGTAACTGCTTACACTTAGACATGATAGCATATTTGATACACACTAGTAAATACTATCCACGGCGTTAAATGAGATCGGTGTACACCTATAATGGTTTCCTCACGTGGCTGACTAAAGGTAAACATCTCTGGATCAGGCTGAAACTGTCTCCAGTAGGCAGGATAAATCTTACTAAAATGATTTTGATGCCTCAGTTACTTTATGTCCTACATAATTCCCTTATGGTTGTCCTGTTGAAAAAATTCTGAATTATCAACTCAATTTTCAGATCCCTAATATGGCATTTTAAACCTGCTAGAGTAAGGCTGGAGCAACTGCAGCGTCCGCAAGATGCCGGAGGGTTGGCGTTGCCCAACCCCTGGCTTTATTACTTAGCCTCACAATTGCAGTACATAGCGAGGTTTCTATGCACACTGCAGGACCAAGCGATGAACTTACTAGGCTCCTTCGCTCGGCTTCTTAGCTTTAAGACTGGAATGGGGGTGGCAAATAGATTTTAAGCATTGCATTTTAGCAAGTCTAATAAACTCTACCCTACATACTTATGCAGACATTTTGGAACAAGGCTAGGACAATGCAGGGGGTTATGTGGTTTACTTTATTATATGGCATAATATTTTTTTTTTAGGAAATAGCGAAACTACAATATGACGAAAAATGGAAACACTATGGTATCTCACAAATGCCCCACGTTTTCCGGGACGGAAAATGAAGGACTTTTTCTGAGCTCTGTGCGGATTTCTGACTCCCCTTATCAACGGCTGGACTGGCCTGCATGGGGGTGAGATCGGATCAGACCTGCACCAGATGCTGTAGGGATCATAGGGGTTTGATATACCTTCTATGGAGATGTTCAAAGCTACACTTGTATTGTATATAGATACTTTTAATAGGGTATTTTGGGTCCAGATTCCAGAAGACCCTAAACATTGCTTACTGGGTAATCTAGATATTCTCCCAATAGAGGAAATGATTAAACGGGCTATTGTCAGGGCCCGTAAAATGATTCTGAGGCGCAGGAAGTCTACAGAACCTCCCACAGTGCAAGAATGGATTACTCAAATGGGTGAAACCATCCGCCTAGAGAAGATTATCTATCAACACAGGGGCAAATGAGGCAAGTTTGAGAAACTATGGTCCTCCTGGCTAGATGTACCGGGTTTAGCCCTGGTAGACCTGGTTATGGACCGAATATTCTAACAATTGACAGAATGCCTGCAGTGCAATTAAAAGGTTGCAAAATGGTTATTGCCCAGCAGTACCTTATTATGTTTAGTAAGGCTTTATTTGACTATGTGGGTAAAAGGTATGTCACTATTTATAATGTGGTGTACAATGTATTGATATCTTACAAGTTAATATCTGCAGTCCTTACAGACTTATTTTGTTCTGGAACATGTATGTTTAATTTCTTGTGCTCAATAAAAAACTTTTTGTTTGAGAAAAAAAAACTTAAACATCTCATCGCATTGCTCCCTATTTACACTGAGCAAAATTATAAACGCAACACTTTTGTGTTTTATAGATATTTTATATTTGTTGTAGGTATTGATTGAGGCCATTTTTTTCTCCCTCCAAAAGTAAATAAAAAGTTTTGGGGTTGAATTTTAGGTAGTAGTGAAGGATAACTTTTAAAATATTGCCAAAGAAGCACCATAATATTATTGTGGGCTATCAAGTATTGTAATGTAGTGTCTGTAAAAATGTTGAACTCCCCATAAAAAATATGTTTACACTGAGCAAAATTATAAACACAACACTTTTGTGTTTGCCCCTATTTATCATGAGCTGAACTTAAAGATCTTTGACTTTTTCTATGTACACAAAAGGCCTATTTCTCTCAATATTGTTCACAAATCTGTCTAAATCTTAGTGAGCACTTCGCCTTTGTCGAGATAATCCATTCACCTCACAGGTGTGGCATATCCAGTTGCTGATTAGACAGCGTGATTATTTAACAGGTGTACCTTAGGCTGGCCACAATAAAAGGCCACTCTAAAATGTGCAAATTTACTGTATTGGGGGGTCCAGGGGGTCTGTGCAAAGTTACTGGATATTGGCAGGAACTGAAACACGCGGTCATATACGCCGATCCAGAGCATCCCAAACATGCTCAATGGGTGACATGTCCGGTGAGTATGCTGGCCATGCAAGAACTGGGATATTTTCAGCTTCCAGGAATTGTGTACAGATCCTTGCAACATGAGGCCATGCATTATCATGCAGCAACATGAGGTGATGGTCGTGGATGAATGACACAACAATGGGCCTCAGGATCTCGTCATGGTATCTCTGTGCATTCAAAATGCCATCAATAAAATGCACCTGTGTACATTGTCCATAGCATATTCCTGCCCATACCATAACCCCACCGCCACCATGGGCCACTCGATCCACAACGTTGACATCAGCAAACTGCTCACCCACATGACACCATACACGCTGTCTGCCATCTGCACTGTACAGTGAAAACCGGGATTCATCCGTGAAGAGAACACCTCTCCAAAGTGACAGATGCCATAGAATGTGAGCATTTGCCCACTCAAGTCGATTACGAGGACGAAATGCAGTTATGTTGAGACCCCGATGATGACGATGAGCATGCAGATAAGCTTCCCTGAGATGGTTTCTGACAGTTTGTGCAGAAATGCTTTGGTTAAGCAAACCGATTATTGCGGCAGCTGTCCGAGTGACTGGATTTTGGAGGTGAAGATGCTGGATGTAGAGGTCCTGGGCTGGTTTGGTTACACATGGTCTGCATTTGTGAGGCTGGTTTGATGTACTGTCAAATTCTCTGAAACGCCTTTGGACATGGCTTATGGTAGAGAAATGAACATTCAATTCAAGGGCAACAGCTCTGGTGGACTTTCCGGAAGTCAGCATGCCAATTGCATGCTCCCTCAAAACTTGCAACATCTGTGGCATTGTGCTGTGTGGCTTTATTTTGGCCAGCCTAAGGCACACCCGTGCAATAAATATTGCTGTCTAAGCAGCATCTTGACAGGTATTCTAATCATTCTCCAGTCTATCCAAAACTAAAGAAAAATTTGCCTTTAGTTATATTTAAAGACATATTAGCCCCAACAGACCACCTCCCTCTTCTGTGTCTTTAAGAACAACAAGACAATGCAGCTTAATTCAGCAGTAAAAGATCCTGTCTTCATGCAAAAAAATCCCTTACCTCAGCAGGGAACTGATTCCTAAATGTTAACTTAAGTGTGCGTGTACCGCTACAGCTTACATTTAAAAACATTAACACCAGGTGCTCAAGAGCTGGACATGAGTTCACTGGTAATTTTACCCTGAAAATAGTGCTACTTGTATATTGCATAATGTACTGATCTGGGCAAGAGACACAGATGCTTCTTTCTGTTATATCCTGTATCATTTACTATGGATTATAATTACTGAATAATGTGAATAATCAACATGGCCATAAAGAGATACTACACATGTATAGCATGTGCAAGGAAGCCACACTTGCAAAAAGTCTGATCTGTCTGTGACAATTATACTTAAAGGAGAAGTACAGCCAAACAAGCTTTGGCTGTACTTCTCCTGTGGATCATACTCCTGTGACCTATTTTCAGCAGACAGAGGGCTAATGCCTGCCGCCGGCTGATGTCACAGAGCGGTCCAGTCTTGGGCAAGATCACGACAATGTAGTCAGAATCCGCCCACATACTTGGACTGGCACCCGGCTCAGCCTCTCAGCCAGCCACTGAGAGCCTGAGCTGGCCGATCCTGATCCCTCCACAGCTTAGCGCTCCAGTGGGGAGGGGCAGAGCAGAGAGCTGCTGGCTTTGCTCTCTGCTCGTGGAGTGATCAGCAGTGTTCGATCTCTGGGTTCTCAGTGTTAGAGGTGCCGGGGGACAGATGCAGTATCCACCTAGGTAAGTATGATTCTTAAAAAGAAAAAACATACATCTGTTAAAAGGAGCTCTTCACCTTCTCATGATGTTAAACAATTACTTTCTATGAGTGCTTTTAAGTCTTTGAACCCTGTTTTACACTGTAGGGATTTGAAAATCTTGCAATTACTGTACACTTTTAAATGTTTGTTTGCATTATTTTTGTTGTGCTTTTTAGTGTGTGTGTACGGATGCACTTGGGTGCCTTAAACATACCAAAAGGAATCAAAATGCACATCACAATGTAATAAATCACACCAAAATGTGTGTATAAAATGTATGTGAAAGCAGAACATACAGAAACACTACAATATAAATAGGACCTTAATAAGTACACAGATTTTTACCATTCTAGTTGTTTTATGTCTTTTACACTAAGCTTTTATATGCTCAATTTCAAATGTTAATATTAATTTTGGTTGGCTCTATTCACAGGCTTAAAGTATATTTCTACTCTTGCAGCCAAACTGGATAACACCTACTGTATATACTTGAGTATAAGCCGGCCCAAATATAAGCCGAGGCACCTAATTTTACCACAAAAAAAATGGGAAAACGTATTGACTCGAGTATAAGCCTAGGGTGAGAATTTAACAGCTACTGCAAAAGAGGATCAACAATGCCCATTTGCAGCCTCACTGTGCACATTGATGCCTCACTGTGCCCATTTCAGCAAGTGACAACAAGTCACCAGTGCTAAAAACATGGAAAAAAAGTGTGGAACGAATTGGGGAAGGCAATGGCAAAGATTAGGTGACATACATGGCCTCCACATAATAGGTAACCCTTGGGGATGAATGAAGCCTTACAGGTGTCTGTACAGCCACAACTATCTGGTTATTAGTGCTATTCCAGCCATATGAATGAGCTTACAACATCTTACATCATTTTACTGTGCAAATTGCAGCCTCAGTGTGCTATACCTAATGAGCCTGTTATGCATTGCAGTAACACGACGGCCATCCATTCCAGTCAGTGTACTAAAGACGTGCCTCCTACTCGTTCTCATCCGTGATAGGGGAATACTCAGTTTCCCAGCAGTGAGTCAGTGTTCAGTGTTCCACCTATCACGGACATCCTCTCATCCTCCTTCATGGGACGAGGAAATCCGTGATAGGCAGAACACTGAACACAGTCTCTGCTGGGAAACTGAGTGTCTATGCCTTGGCAGGCCAGAGCTGTTTTGGTGCAAAAGAAGGATTTACTGAATATTAGGTGGGTGGTCATAAAGTTATGACTGATCAGCGTGCGTGTGTGTGTAGTATGAACCAGTGTTTAAAAAGAAATTGTCCAGGTGTTGGAGTTCAACACTTAGTCCAGCAAAGCCCCTAGTTTAACCACTTGATGACCAGCTTCCGCAGTTTTACTGCGGCAGAATGGCACGGATGGGCGAAACAGCATTATGTTATGTCGCTTCACCCTTTGGCCACTAGGGGCACGGGCACTTGCGGCTTGCCCCCCGAGCCAATGTGAGTGCCTGGTGGGCGTGATGCATGCCGGGCACCCGTGATCGCTCGTGACAGAGCAAGAACCGGGATCTGTGTGTGTAAACACAGATACTGGTTCTCTCAATGGAATAGAGACTGATCCCTAACGAAGTATGAACACTGATCTCTCTCTTCCCCTAGTAAGTCCCATCCCCCTAAAGTTAGAACACACTGAGGAAACACAGTTAACCCCTTGATCGCCCCTAGTGTTAACTCATTCCCTGCCAGTGACATTTATACAGCCATTACTAGTAAAAAAATATATATAATTAAAAATGCCATAAAACAACCCCTTATTTTGTAGGCACTATAACTTTTGGGCAAACCAATCAATATACTGTACACTTATTGCAATTTTTTTTTTTTTTTACCAACAATATGTAGAAGAATACCTATCGGCCTAAACTGAGTAAAGTTTTTTTTTTTTTTAATGTGGGCTATTTATTATAGCAAAAAGTTAAATATATTGAGGGTTATTTACGAAAGGAAAATCCACTTTGCACTGCAAGTGCACTTGTAAGTTCAGTCGCTGTAGATCTGAGGGGGACATGTAAGGAAAATAAAAAACAGCAGAGCCTCCCCTCATTTCAGATCTTCTTCTCAGATTTACAGCGACTGCACTTTCGTAAATAACCCCCATGGTGTTTTTTTTTTTCAAAATTGTCGCTCTTCCTTTGTTTATAGCGGAAAGAAAAAACTGCAGAGGTGATCAAATACCACCAAAAGAAAGCTGTGGGGAAAAAGGGACACAAATGTCTTTTGGGTACAGCATCGCATGACTGCGTAATTGTCAGTTTAAGCGACGCAGTGCCAAATTGTAAAAAGTGCTCTGGTGGTCAGGAATGGGGGGGGTGAAATCTTCCAGGGCTGAAGCGGTTAAATGCTAACTTTATTTACCGTTCATAGTACAGTTTTAGTGTCTCCTCTTGCCATGACTAACCAGAACCTAAATCTCCAGCAATCTTAACATGCATTTAGTGATATGTGATAAACAGTTCTTGGCACAGTGCAATACAACACTTATGGGATACACTTTCTAAACATCACTCCTGAACATTTCTCCTCTTTTCAAAATCCTGCACACTTGTTCTGATTGCTCATTCTAAAGAATGCTGAAATAAAACTGACATACTGGCAGCAAGCTGTGTTTTGTGTATCCCATCTGGCCTTTAGTTGGCCTGAGCTGGTGATAGTCACTTGAAGACTGCACAGCACTATAGTTAAACAGCTGTCATAGCCCTGATAAAGCTTCTGTAATTGCCAGACACAAGTGAAACTGGCTTAACTTGTCATACTTATTTCTTCATGTTTAGGTGACTTAAGCTAAGGGACACACATTTCTGAAAGTCTCTTGTCATATGTGGATTAGTAATGAATCAAGTGACTTAAAAGAAAACTCAGATATTCAGAAACGAATAGGCTCTGTTAACCACTTCAGCCCGGAAGATTTTACCCCCTTCCTGATCAGAGCACTTATTTCAATTTGGCACTGCCTTGCTTTAACTGACAATTGCGCGGTTATGCAATGCTGTACCCAAACAGAATTTGCGTCCTTTTTTCCCCACAAATAGAGCTTTATTTTGGTGGTATGTGATTACCTCTGTTTTAATTGTTTGCCCTATAAAAAGAAAAAAGTGACAATTTTTTCTATAATAAATATCCCCAAATAAAAAAAAAAAAAATTCTTCTTCAGTTTAGGCTGATATGTATTCTTCTACATATTTTTGGTATTTAAAAAAAGCAATAAGTGTATATTGATTGGTTTGATTAAAAGTTATAGTGCCTACAAACTATGGAAAGAGTTATGGCATTTTTAAAGTCAGATCTCAAATCACGGTAGTGTGAACCGGCATGTAGGATTAAGGTGCTATTAAAGGCCAAATCAAAAATGGCATATATGTTTTAGTCTGTCACTAGCATTACCAAAGCAGTTTTTGTTTTTCTGAGATCCATTGTAACAGGGGGTTATTTACGAAAGGCAAATTCACTTTGCACTACAAGTGCAAAATACAAGTGCAAAGTGCACTTGAAATTGCACTGAAAGTGCACTTAGAGGTACAGTTGCTGTAAATCTGAGGGGAAGATCTGAAATGAGGGTAAGCTCTGCTGATTTTATCATCCAATCATGTGCAAGCTAAAATGCTGTTTTTTTTTATTTTCCTTGCATGTCCTCCTCGGATCTACAGCAACTGCACTTCCAAGTGCACTTTCAGTGTAATTTCAAGTGCACTTTGCACCTGTAGTTCGCACTTGTAGTGCAAAGTGAATTTGCCTTTATTTAAGGAGTTGTAAAGGATGGTGGTGAGTAACAATCAGACAAGCAGGAAGTGAACAGAACAGAGAAGAAATAGAGCAACTTCTGAGCAAAAACTAAGAATGAGGAAGTGAAAAGAGGAATGTCTGTAGGTAAAGGAGGCTTATTATAAAAAAAAATCCTTTACAACCCCTTTAAATAACCCCCATAGTTTCATTATCCTGCCAGGAAAGGTGTTCATACACTATTAGATTTACTTATTCATCCTTCTGAGCAAAAAAAAAAAATCAAACAGACTTTCCCATCCACATGATACGGAGCAGATAAACAACACTCCAGCTGTGTCTATTTGTAGGTGACAGCTCTCAGAATACCCTAACAGAGGCTGACATTTTCCTTTAATTTTCCTTCAAGCAAAAGTAGTTGGTAGGAGAGTATTGGCAGGCTTAACAACATAGCAGATTTCCTCCAGTTCATCAAGAACCAGACAAAAATCCCAGAGCGTATGGCCAGCTTAAATCTGTTATTTTTCAACTTCCTCTAACACATCAAGCTTTGCTTAGAGAGTTGAGATAAACACAGACAGGGGGGCTTACAATGGTCAGCATTTATTTGTTTTTTTATAACTTTGTTTACAAAAAGAAAAAAAAACTGTTTCTGTAACTGCATAAAAAGGTGTTTCCTGGAGTTTGGCTTTAATCTATAAGTCATATATGTAAAATCCTTATAAATCTACAATTTCATCTAACACTACTCTCTCCAGATATTGCTGCTGTCCAAGGTGTCTACATTGCTCCTTGTGTGATACTGGCCAGATCACCAGGTGAAAAAAAAAGGTAGAAACAGAAAACTGGGACAGTCGCAACATCCAAGGATTGATAACCTGCAATACAGTATATTGAAAAAATAAGGGGGGGGGGGGTAGTAACTACACTTAAAAGCAATGGGAGTAGCTCAAGCATGGCAAAACTCCACTTAGAATCATTGTTGATTTCCAGGCAATTACTTTTGCAATTGAAAAAATTGCTCTGCAAAAAAAATCTGGGTTTAAAACAGGCATGATGCAAGGCCCAAGGCCCATTTCTGCAGAGCCAGTATAGGCTGTAACATAGGTTGGTAGCACACAGGTCTCCGACATATCATATTTAAATGTTTAAAGTGTATGTATCCCCATTTTTTTTTTACTTTAGCATAGAGTAGGGAAGGGATAAACACCCTGTAGTTTTCAAAAAAAAATTATGTTTGTGTCCCATTGGGATGATTTTTCTGCACATACTGTCCCAGAGAAGCTACAGAAAGCGAGAAGGAATCTTTTCAGATTGAGGGGAATTCCACACTTAATTCATCCATACCCAAATAACAAGCAATTGTGCTACAAGTTTGAAAATGACTTGCTAAGGTATTGCTAGACTTGCCAGGCTTCACAAGTTTGTTGTACAATTGCTGCAAGTCGGCATTGCATGACTCCAGACCAACTTTCTTTGCAAACATTCTGCAAGTCTACAGCAAGTTCTGGTTCAATTATGTTGTGCAATAGTCATCCCACCACAGTTGAAAAACATAAATAAAAGCTGTTTTACCTACCAAAGATTTTGTATATTTCAGCCCATCAAATTGTGAAATGTCAACTGCTCTGCCATCCAGCACAAGCGTGTCTAGCTGCAAAGGGGACCCGATCTTTTTCTGTTGCAGTTTTTTCTTTTTTTCATTTATGGTCTCCTCTCCACAATCTGAGACTGGACAGTGATAGGACAAGCACTGATAAGCCCAATGCCTTGTACACACGATCGTAATTTCCACTGAAAAAAGTCAGACGGAATTTTTTCATCGGATATTCCGACCGTGTGGGCCCCATCTGACTTTTTTCCATCGGAGTTTAGAAATAGAACATGTTTTATTTTTTTCCGATGTCAAAAAATCCTATCGGAAATTCTGATCGTCTGTGTGGAACTTTGACGGAGAAAAAAACATGCATGCTCAGAATCAAGTCGACGCATGCTCGGAAGCATTGAACTTAATTTTTCTTGGCTCGTCGTAGTGTTTTATGTCACCGCGTTTTGGACGGTCGGAATTTGGTCTGACAGTGTGTATGCATGACAGCTTGAACGGAATTCCGACGGCAAATTCCAGCGGATTTGATCCTATCGGAAATTCCGATCGTGTGTACAAGGTATTAGGCTCCATTCACACTAATGCTTTTTTTTATGCATTTTGCAGAAATGCAGGGACATTTTTTAACATGGTTTCCTATGGAACATGTTCACATCAATGCTTTTTTGTGCCTCTGCATTTTTGGAAAGGGTCAGGGACTTTTTTGCTAAAAAGCAACATGCAAAGGTGTGAATCGAGCCTTACTCTGTCTCCTCTAATCAACATTGCTCCTTGCACTCAAGCACACCTGGCTGGTTTCTTATACTGCTTCTCTCTTCCCCTCTGAGCTTTTCTGCAGAGAGTGTATTGTAAACTGGAAGCTGATTAAAGGTTTTTACCATATAAAATTCATACAAAATGCAATGCTTTAAAACAATAAATGTAATGTTCTGTTTCAAATGTTTTTTTTATACATTGACCATACTACATATACCATACTTCATACACCTAGTCTCTCCAGACAGTATGAAATCAGCATCTCCATAAAGCTGGTCAGTAGAGGGAAGCATAAAGTGCTCTAGAAATTCTTGATAGAGGGCTGCCCGGACTTTGGACTTGATAAAACATAGTGGACCAACACCAGCAGATGACATGTCTCCTCAAATCATCACGGACTGTTGCATTTCATTTGGTAATCAAGGTCCCAGAGTCTGGAGGAAGAGTAGAGAGGCACAGAATTCAAGTTTCATGAGGTCCAGTGTGAAGTTTCCACAGTCAGTGATGATTTGGGGAGCCATATAATCTGCTGGTGTTGGTCCACTGTGTTTTATCAAGTCCAATGTCATCGCAGCCCTCTACCAGGAAATTCTAGAGCACTTTATGCTTCCCTCTGCTGACCAGCTTTACGGAGGTGCTGATTTCATTTTCCAGCAGGCCTTGGCACCTGCCCCACACTGCCAAAATACCAATACCTGGTTTAATGATCATGGTATTACTGTGCTTGATTGGCCAGCAAACTCGCCTGACCTAAACCCCTTAGAGAATCTGTGGGGTGTTGTCAAGAGGAAGATGAGAGACACCAGACACAAAAAAAGCAGATGAGCTGAAGACACCTGGGCTTCCATAACACCTCAGCAGTGCCACATTCTAATCACCTCCATGCCACGATGCATTGGAGCCCTGACCAAGTTTTGAGTGCATACTATACTGTCCATGGACATACTTTTCAGTAAAGCCTCATACACACGGCCGGTTTTCCTGGAAAACTGCGAGGAGAGCTGTCATGGTCATGTCCTGGTCATGTGTATGCTCCTCGCAGTTTTTTCGATGGGAAAACTGTCCAAAAACCGCCGGACAATAAAAGAGAACCAGCTCTCTTTTTTCCCGCTGGGGAAACCAGCGGACTTTTGCCCAGAGGTTTTTGGCAGTTTTCCTATGGGGAAAAACTGTAATTGGGCAAACACACAGCCGGGATTCCCGCCCAAAGCTCCATTACAATTTTCCTGATGGGAAAACTAGCCGTGTATAGGGGGAATGACTGGGGAAAGATAGGGGGAAAGACTGACGAGCAGGTTCTCGGCTTTCCCCTCAGGTTTTCTGTCGGAAATCCCGCACGTGTGTACGGGGCATCAGCCAACATTTCTGTATAAAAAATCCTTTTTATTATTGGTGTTATGTAATCTTAAAATTTTCTGAGATACTGAATTTTGGGTTTCACTAGCTGTAAACCATAATCATCAAAATTTAAAGAAATAAATGTTTGACATATATCACTCTATATAAAATATATGAGTTTCACTTTTTGAATTGAATTACTGAAATAAATAAACTTTTTGCTGATACTCTAATTTTATGAGATGCTCCTGCACGTGGGACAAAACACATAATGATGTATTAATAAATACAGATTGGACTTTCGAGTTCAGCTTTTAGAAAGTGGTGCAGTTATTTACAGGGTGACATTTTTTTGCACAGTCGCTGAAAGGTTCTTCTAGTCATACTCCACATAACACCAAGAGAAAAAAAGCGTTGGATCAATTAAAGGATCATATGTTCTGTTACAGAATCAGCAACTGTCTGCTGGCTGAGACAGACCTAAGGGAGAGCTTTTTCCTAATGTCTCTCCTTAATTCATATGCCTGTTACAAGTCTGTCTGCACCATTGTAGATAAACACCGAACTTTTGCTGGGCCTGCTCCCAAACCACTCTAATCATAGAAGCCAAAGGATTAGGGAATATTTCTCTCTTATAAGTTGAAAGTAGCTTCTAAATTAGCTTGTCTGTGATAACTTCTCCCTGGAGCTGTCTGTCAGAGGCTGCACACCAAAACTGGACTTTGTGCTTGATTTCAAAGAACGCTCAAAGACGGCATTGTTTGTGTGCTGGAGCGCTGAAATTCTGTGTGCTTAACGAAGCAGATTTTGATGTGCTGCCGAACAAATTTTGGGGGTTCAAACGTCAGGATTATTTGCTACATAGTAAGGTGTATATATAACAACATTTCAACATTTCAAAATGGTCTCCAGAGGCATTATACTGCTGAGCTGGTGTTTATACCTTGGCCACAAACAGCACTGTTTTGGTGGACCATGCCATTGTAGTGCACCAGACAGCAATAAAAACTTGGCAGAACTTTCTACCCAGCTACTAAAATAAAATAGTTTTGGACCAGGGAAATACTTTAAATTGCAAGTTTAAGGTTTGTTAAAGTCAATATTGGTTGTATATATCCCAAAGTTACTTAAAGTAGAACCCCATCCAAAAATAGCAAGATAAAAATGAATAACTCATTAAAGTATAAAAAAAGAAACAACTTGTGTTGCAACATTTACTTCCAATTTAGAGCTCTTATACAATACTGTTATTCCACCACAATACATCCGCTGTCTGATGGCCAACATAATTTAACCTACTTTTTCAGAGCTCAGACTGTTCTTGACTTGCCTGTGACTGGACCATGAAAGCAATTGGAGCACAGTAATTAGCTTATCTCTCTGTCGCTATCCTCTCTCCTCCTATTAGTATACTTCTTTAAAGCACATGAACTGATTAGCTTCTTCTTCTGTTTCTCCATCCCCCCTGTGTGAGCCCTACTAAGCAGGGACTGCAAGGGTGCAATATCAGGTCAAAGCCAGGTACTGACAGGGCTTGAATTTAAAAAAATAATTTAATGATGCATTCATGCCTAGAATTCAGCTTTAATGAGCATGCCAAGTATAAGCAAGCATATTCTGTTTGAACAATATCTACAATCACCATTTTCTCTTTGGATTATTATAGGTAAACCAACCCAAATCCTTCTGAAAAGAAAAAAAAAAGACTAGCACTATAGCATACCATACAATTTTTGTCAGCTTGTTCGCAATTAAATACTTTACCATATGTGCATGTTCATTTAATTACAAATCTGTTATTACAGATGTATTCATCATACAGAGCTAAGCATGTGACAGCTGATAACAGCTGATAGCTTAGTTCCAATGAACAGTTACATTTGGCATGAGTGCTCCCGTAGAATATAGATTTTGGAGCCAATACTTCTGCACAGCTAAAAAAAAATCAGCATTTTAGGAGTCATTTTGGGGATAAAGTAAATTTCAGTTTAAAATGTATGGATAAAATAAAAGCATCTGGAGAAGATCTTTAAATTCAAAATGGACATCAGCTTTAACAAATTTAGAGATTTAAAAAAGTGAATCAAGTTAAAGTGTATGTGCACCTAAAACATCTTTCACTTTTGGATTGAGTGGAAAAGGGTTAAAACAGTCTCTTTTTGGATATCTTTGTCCCATTAGAGAGATTTTCCTTCAAATCTTCCAATGAAGAAGGAACAGGAAGTAAAAGAAAATCTCTACGCCTCTCGGGGGGACCGGCAGTCACCCTGAGGTAGAGTTCTATTTGGCACTCGGTCAGGTTTCCTGTTACAGCGATACAGGCATAGGGGCTAGCCCCTTTAGGAGAGATGGAAAGCCCCTGAAATCTCATCTGGTTCTAGGGCTCCCCGGACAATCCTGACTTTACCTCTTGAGTTAACCAATTACTATGTTATGTTCTGAAGTTACTCATGTACCTTTCTTTTATGTCGGCTTTCCTTAAGATAAAATGTAACTTGTAGCTACCTGATGAAACATACATTGTTATGCACTACTACCATTGTGATGTATGTCAGCTTTGTTTCCAATAAAAATATTTTAAACGAAAATAAAATCTCTACAAGGTGAGGAAAATTCCTGGCTATAGCCTCTATGGCATGCTGCAGTGACATACGGCTCTTCCTTCACCCGTTGGAGCACATTTTAGATAAAATTTTATCGGTGAAATCAAAGTATCTTTTTTTAAACTTTCCACTTTTACATTATAAAAATATAATTTGACATATTTGGAAATAGACTTCACTGTAGCTTTAACACATTTTGAAAACATTGAAGCAATGGTATGTTAAAGTATAACTAAAGGTATTTTTTTTTTTAATTTTTGAGTGGAGAGGACTTATTACACCTATCAGGTTTTTATTACTTTATGTGACACAATTAGGAAGACTCCCCCTCTCTAATTGTCATAGTTTCTGAAAGTGAAAGTTAAAGAAAATCCCAAGTTTTTTGTCTTCCCCATACCAGTATTAGAGGGAAAATCTTCCAATGTGGACACTAGTTCTGGTGACCCTGGTGAGAAAGAGGGATTTCTGCACTTTGGATACTTTTGGATAGGAAGTGAAGGAAAATCTCCCTAATAGAACACAGATGCCAAAATCAAACATTGCAGGGGTTATTATCCTCTCGTTTGCCTTTAAAGTACATTTCTACGCAAAATTTTGTTTAGTTTTGGAAAAAGTAGGGAAAGGTTTAAGTTGTTGCAAACCCTTACAGATAACCACTAAAGTGACTAGTCTCAGGTGATACACAGAGATTAAACAAATCCTTCTGCATAAATTGTACCTATTTATCTTTGGCCCTCCCTCCTCTACACCAATTTAAAGTACACAGATCAAATGATTTTTCTCAGCAGTAGAAAGCATGAATCTGATTTCACACATTGCACAGCTAGAGCGCAGAGCTCAGTGAAACCTGAAACCTTAGTGGAGGGAATAGGCACACCCCCTTTACACAGAATCAAAAGGAAATATACACAGCTGAGTCTGACAGTCAGCTGCTGTGTGCTGGAGAGGGGGGTGCAGTGTCATATTCTGCTCCCTATCGCAGAATGCTGCGGAAGTCACGTGGCGGCCAACTGCGCATGCGCAATGCGTTCCAACGGCAAATCTGATGCGTTCCAGGGGATTTACGACACTACCCTTCCGTGAACCATCACAATTTGTCACGGAAGTGACGAGGAACCATACACAGAGCGGCGGGGGGCCGGGAGAGAAAGAGACATACAGATGTAACGAGAACCATACACAGAGCGGGGGGCGGGAGAGAAAGAGACATACAGATGTAATGAGAACCATACTGTATCTGCATGTCTCTTTATCTCTCCGCCCGCTCCATGTATTGTTCTCATTATATCTGCATGTCTCTTTTTTCCCCGCCCCCCCGCACTTTGTATGGTTCTCATTACATCTGTATGTCTCTTTCTCTCCGCCCCCCCCCCCCCGCTCTGTGTATGCTTCCTCGTCACTTCCGTCACAAATTGTGATGGGTTCACTGAACGGTAGTGTCGTGAATCCCCTGGAACGCATCGCATTTGGCGTTGTAACGCATTGCGCATGCGCAGTTCGACGCCACGTGACTTAGGCTGCATTCTGCGATAGAGAGCAAACGGTGACACTACAGGGGCAGGGTCATCACCCAGGAGGCTGTGGTGCGTTGGATTAAAGCTAGTATACACAATTGGATTAAAGCTAGTATACACAATTGGATTAAAGCTAGTATACACAATAGCAGGATATGCTTAATTCGAGGTTTACAACCACTTGACTTCATGTCATGGAGATGCAACAAGACATAAGAATGAATCTCTACAAAGTAAGGGGAATTTCTCCCTTTAACCACTTGCCGACTGCCACGCGCCGATGTACGTTGGCAGAATGGCACGGGCAGGCACATTGGCGTACCTGTACGCCTGCCACGTGCCTTCTGAGTGCACTCGCAGGTCCCGGGAACTCGATGTTCCCGGGCGGCCCGCAACTGCGGTCGGCAAAGGCAGAACAGGGGGATGCCTTTGTAAACAAGGCATTCCCCTATTCTGCCTAGTGACACTGTCACTGATGACGGTTCCCCGTGACGTGTCACGCGTAGCCCCCTAACAGTAAGAATCACTCCCTAGTACTGACCCACCTAGTGGTTAACCCCTTCACTGCCAGTGTCATTTTCACAGTAATCAGTGCATTTTTATAGCACTGATAGCTGTAAAAATGACAATGGTCCCAAAAATTTGTCAAAAGTGTCCGATGTGTCCGCCATAAAGTCGCAGTCATGATAAAAATCGGCACCATTAGTAGTAAAAAAAAATATTAATAAAAATGCCATAAAACGGCCCCCTATTTTGTAGATACTATAACTTTTTCGCAAACCAATCAAAAAAAAGCTTATTGCGATTTTTTTTTTACCAAATACATGTAGAAGAATACGTATCAGCCTAAACTGAGGGAAAAAAAATGTTTTTTTATATATTTTTTGGGGATATTTATTATAGAAAAAAGTAAAACATATTGAATTTTCTCAAAAAAAGAGAAACCGCAGATGTGATCAAATACCACCAAAAGAAAGCTCTATTCATGGGGAATAAAGGACGTCAATTTTGTTTGGGAGCCACGTCGCACGACCGTTCAATTGTCAGTTAAAGTGACGCAGTGCCGAATCGCAATAAGTGGCCTGGTCTTTGACCAGCAAAATGGTCCGGGGCTGAAGTGTTTAAACAGTTGTCCCTAAAACAAGTACCCCTATTGGAAGATTCCCCCTCTATTCCAGTTTTGGGGACAACTACAGCATTTTGGATTTCCCATAGTTCTCTGTTTTGATAACAATTGCTGAAAGTCCTAATATAGGGGTAAATCTAACAGTGGATCTATCCATGTCTCACTCAACACAAAACTTTAAAAAGGTTTTTGGTTATACACACACTTTAAATTTGGCGGATGCCTGCATTTCTGTAACAACCTATAAGTCCATAAAATGTTACTTAGCATCTGAGTCTACAGCATAATGCTGCTTTACAATTGCAGTTTGGTCTCATCTTTTCAGGTTCTATATAATGTTCTGCTTTGTTAGACCTCTCGGGAGAAATCTGTTACCTCTTTTTTTTGCAAGTACACAATAGCAATAAAATGTAATCATATCTATATATTCTGCACCAGATAATAAAATGTTACATTTACACCTCTCATATAATGAACTGCTTCTGTTTTTTTAATGCTTTTTAACTAGAGGCCTTTTCATGAACCTGGAATTAAACCAATGATTTCATTGTGAAGAATCGCATGGTTCTCTAGGGTTGTTCAGCGCTGAAATATGTTGGTCTGCTACACTGCTAGTAACAAAGGTTATTGCATTGAAATTGTTTTGACTCCTTCACCATCTTGCACGGATTGTTAAATATCATGGCAGTAACAACTCTTTAAAGGAGGACTGCAGTCAAAACTTTAAAGGAGAACTGCAAACAAAAATGGTTAGCTAAAGTGGAACTGGCATTCTGCCCCTCTTGCTATAATGTGCAATGGCAGACTCACCTGCTTGCTCACCCTCCAGGGTTGACAGATTAAAGTTGCCCTATGCTGTTACTGTGTCTGGCCACATCTTCTCCTGGTCTTCGTTTGGGTTCTGTTGCTCCTCTTTTGTCAATGATGGGCAAGAAGTGCCACTGGCACTGTGAACTACTTACAAAATTGCTAAGAGACAAAAAAAAAATGTTTTTTAGTGGAAGAGACACGCACAGTTTCTTCTGCTAAAAATACTGTCTTCTAGAATTTTTTGGTCAATAAAGTTCTTTGACAATGACAATCTGCTTGAGATCACACATTACTTGTTAGCAGCACATGCTTCGCGTTGAAACACTTTTTTTTTCTGGGGGAGAAGAATTTCTCCTGTCCTTAAATTTTGTCCTCTAAAGCCTAAGTTTAGGATTTTTTGTAAATCATCACAAGGTATGGTGTATGGTACTTACATTTACAGTGCCTTGAAAAAGTATTCATACCCCTTGAAATTTTCCAAATTGTTCATGTTACAACCAAATTTTTTTACAAATAAATATCTGAAAAGTGTGGTGTTCATTTGTATTCAGCCCCTTTACTCTGATACCCCTAACTAAAAACTAGTGGAACTGGGGGCGTGGCTAGCATGCACGGCGAATGGCTGCCTGAACACAGATCTCCGGAGCCCTGAGAGCGCCTGCCAGCAACAAAGAGCACCGTTCGAGCACACCAGACCCCCACACAGACACCCCTCAGCTCCCACTACCCCCGAAAATGTCAAGTAAGCGGCAGGGGGACTGCAAACCTAAAAAACGTACTGCCTACTTCCTCAAGCCTATAGGTGGAGGAGGTCAAGATGGTACCAGCTGCTTGGCCCCCTCCTCCACCAAAGACAACAACCACTACTCCAGGATGCCACAACTTAGGTTGATGGAAGTAATGGGGAATCCTCTCCCAGAAGCTCCTCTCCTATTCACAGCCCTCCCTGCTCAAGCTTAGCCAAAGCCAGCATGAGACTCAACACAGCATCTGCAGATACAGGGGTGAGTCATGAGCTGTCCCCAGCCACAGAAAACACAGAGCTCCAATCCCCCATAGCCACCCCAACCTCCAATCAGCCAGTGCTGGATACTCAGATAAAAGATATGCTTATCTCACTACAACACTCCCTGCTTGCAGATTTCACCAATATAATCTACAAATTCTCAAAAGAATTATGTATAATGGGGGACAGCGTAAACCAAGTAGAACATGCAATAACAGACATAACCACAACAGTTAATGATATAATTCATGCAAATGAGGATAGTGAAGAATAAAAACTCTAGTTACAGGAAAAGATCACCGACCTAGAAGATTGCTCAAGGAGAAACAACTTAAAATTAAGGTGGATTCCCTGAAAATGTGCCCCCCCCAAGACCTCATGCAATATACCACAGAGATTTTTCACCTGAATTAAGCCTCTTGGATCTAACAATTGATCGTATAAACCGTATACCCAAACCCTCTTTTCTGCCCAATGAAGTTCCCAGGGATACGGTCATGAGGGTGCACTTCTGCCGAAGAGCAAATAATGAAGAAGTCATGCTCCTTGGGGAAAATCCCTGATCCGTAGGCAAACATACAAATCTATGCTGACCTCTTCAAATACTGTATACCCTGGACTTACGCAGGCAGGCAGGCAGCAGGCAGCTAAATACAGTTACCAAAACAATCTGCAACAACAACATTGCATATAACTAGAAGCATCCCACCAAACTGATTGTGGAATGCAATAGAGCGTCATTCAATATTACATCTCTAGAGAAGGGCCTCTCGCTGCTTGGGGAATGGGGCATCATCCCCACTCAAACCCCTCAATCTGGAGCTCGCATCCAACCTGATAAAATTCCACCACCCTGGTTTAAAGCACAATTTGGTCCTTGCACTAGAAATCGCTGACACAAGCTACTGAAGGTGCTATTATCCCCAATCACCTAAAGTCTCTCTCTATGGTCCCTCGACCACAGAGGGACCACTGGCTGAAGCGGCATGTGTGCAGAAGCCACCGCCACGGCACACTAGCCTGAAGAAACAGCATGGGTGACTGTACCTTCAGAACGCATGCACATAATCGGCACAGTAAACAGTAAGTATATCCTAAACAGCGCACGTTTAGGAGATATTTTCATTACCTATAGGTAAGCCTTATACAAAAGGAGGTTTACAACCTCTTTAAATGTAGTTGAATGAAATATAAAAAGGTCTCAGGGGCATTCAGTAATTGTAATGCTACTGCCCCTGCTGCACATAGCAGAATAATGTTTTGGAGGTCCGTTCCCGAAATACTTCACTAGTAACTACCGTAACCATTTTCTCCTTGCTGTTACATTATACCAGTGTTTCTCAATTCCAGTCCTCAGGCCCCCCCAACAGGTCAGGTTTTCAGGATTTCCATTATTTTGCACAGGTGATTTGATCAGTTTCACTGCCTTAGTAATCACCACAGACTTTTCATCTGAGGGAAATCCTGAAAACCTGACCTGTTGGGGGGGCCTGAGGACTGGAATTGAGAAACACTGCATTATACAAAGGTATGTTTGAATGTTTGATGTTTACTGCACATAATTTGGTCTAGTAGTCCCATCATTGCTTCCTGTTCATAAATCCTCAATAAAGTGTCCACATTCCACATCATAAAATAAAGTAATATAGTGTGCATTATATGATGTGTTATTTGAAATAAATCATTTTGGCACGTTGCTGGCTACTGAAGCCCTTAAAATGCTCTGAAAAGTATCATTTCAGTTTGTTGTGGCTGGTGATAATAATGACTGCCATAGACTAACACAATTTCTTCAATTGGTTTTTAATGCAAATGTGTTGTTGCTTAGGGTGCTTGTTGGTCAGGGTAACAATGGACTCCTGAGTGTGCAGCCTAGGGACATTGCATAAATAGTCTCTAACTGTATGTTTGTCTCTACATCTGAATACATTATTTATGAGACATAGCAAGAAACTGCTGATGTTGCAGGCATCACTCTTAACTGAAAGATGGGAGTAGGCAGTGCTTTTACATTTTTTTGTTTAGAAAAATAAAGAGCATTGCTTATTTTATAAACAGAGTTTTGAATATTAACGCAAGACAAATGTTTTTTGCTGAAGAAAAAATCCACCGATATCCTGTGTATGTGTACAGATGCTCCATACCTCCGTTTCACCTTTACATTAGTGGTCATAGCCACCAATTTTGCAAGATGAAAAAAATTCACCTAAATAGGAAGAAAAAGCTTAAAGGGGTTGTAAAGGTTTGTTTTTTATTTTCTAAATAGGTTCTTTTAACCCTCCTCTTATGTTAGCTTTCTGTTACTATCCATGATGTTAACGGGTCGGTTTTGACCCGTGTCTTAAATCAGCCATAAAATACCCTCTGAACAATTATTTATCATCCAATTTGTTTCTTACCTCTTGGTTACCTTGTTAGGCTTCTTTATACTTGAAAAGATTGGTTTTAATATTTTTGGTGTGACCCCTTAGACCTTTCTTTTGATAGCATACCTCTCATTTTCAAATTTAAAAAATGGTAAAATAAACCTCAGCAACTCTGAAATGTATTGGTCCTATGTTTCTTTACTTTATTTAGAGAAGCAGACAAGCAGGCAAAGAGATAGGCCCCTCCCTAACTTCAGCTTCACAGGGTTGAGAGGTGATTGGCTGTCAGGGTTACAAAGCAGAGAGAGTGTTTATGATTTCAGTTTTGGCACTTATTAGTGTCCTATAATCCTATATTATAACTGGGTCAGAATTGACCTTAACACCATAAACGTCTTAATTTTCACCACAGTATTTTATAATTTAGTGAAAAGGATTCTTTTTCTATTACATTGTTTAAATAGAGGTTCCTGACAAAGTAAAAAAATCTTGATGCAATAAACAAATTTATGTGATACTTATAGACATTCAAAACCTGAAAACGGGTCGGTTCTGACACTAACACAAGAGGAGGGTTAAGCTAGTGCATTGTTGGTTCCCTTACCTTTTCCTTCGATTTCCCTTCTAAATGTTTTTTTCTTTGTCTGAATTTCTCACTTCCTGTTTCTCCTCAGTAAACTTGCCCCCATCATCCGAGCGGTTAGTCAGCCAGAACAGCTTACTGAACAGCTTACTGAGGGAGAGCAGGAATTGAGAAATTCAGACAAAGAAAACAAAGAAAAAAACATTTAGAAGGGAAATCGAAGGAAAAGGTAAGTGAACCAACAATGCACTAGCTTAAAGGAACCTATTTAGAAAATAAAAAACAAACCTTTACAACCCCTTTAAGAAAAAATATTTCTTGATTACAACAGGTTTTTCTTTCTTTTTCTTGGAAAGTATGCAAAGGAAAACCTATAGGATGGATACCAACAATAAAACTATACTGTAATTTCCAGTACACATTACAACCCTGTGTTTGTTTAATTTTTAATTTTAAACCTTAAAGTTAATCAAAGCTCCTCCGTGTAGTCTCCAACCCTTTCAAATGTAAATTGTAACAAATTCTCTTAGCTTAATATTTCTCAGTCACCCTAAAATCGGGGGGCTTCATTCCCAATATGCTTACCGCCTACATGATAGATTTGTCTGTGGTGCATAAAACCATTCTTTGCTGCTTTTCTCATATTTGCAAAGTTTCACAGTAACAAAACTTTCCACCTAGTGTACAATTATATTAGGGCACAGAGGGGTTAGGGCACAGCATATGCAAACGTTACCAAAAATGCAGACTCCAAATTCAATACTGAAAAGCAAATTTAAGCTAGAACCAGCAGTCTGTATTCCTCAGACTGTATAGTAGATTCAAGGCAGCACTTATGCTTCTTCGATGAGCCACCAGTTCTTCATGTAATGTCCACTGGTAGTAGCCTTTTACCCAGCTCTCCACTGCACTCTTCAGCAACTACTGAAGGTATTTACTCTTATGCCTTGTACACACGATCATAATTTCCGATGAAAAAAGTCAGACGGAATTCTTTAATCAGATACTGTATTCCGACCGTGTGCCCCATCTGAGTTTTTCCTTCGGAAATTCCAACGGACTTAGAAAGAGAACATGTTCTCTTTTTTTCAGACGGAAAAAAAATTATATCGGAAATTCCGTTCGTCTGTATGGAACTCCGACGGAGAAAAAAAAGCGCATGCTCAGAATCAAGTCAATGCATGCTCGGAAGCATTGAACTTAATTTTTCTCGGCTCGTCATAGTGTTGTACGTCACCATGTTCTTGGTGGTCAGAATTTGGTGTGACAGTGTGTATGCAAGAACGGAATTCCATTGGAAAAATCTGTCGGAGTTAAACCCAACGGAATTTCCGAATGGTTACCCCAAAAATTTTAATTCAAGCACTACTGGCAATAAAATTCCTAGTGGTTTGGCCAGGAAACATAAGGATTCTTTGATTAAAAGTATTGTATTTCCTCCCACTTTTGCCAGGGACACTTACCAATGGCAGGTAGAAGTAAATCATAACACGCCTAAACCTTATGGCTTAGAAAAAACCTAGCGAAAGCAGAACAATCAATTCAATGCTCATTCTAATTACATGCCAGCAGCATTAAAGTGTAACTTCACTCTCTTAATCAACATTGATTATTTTTTATATTTCGTCGGTTACTTTCTGGTTTCTTGCCTAGGCAAATTATGTCATACATCCCAAAAGTCTTCAGGAGGGTCAACAACTCTTCAGGAGAGGAGATCAGCAGTCCGGTCCAGCGATGAGAAGATCCAACCATCCAGAGCGCAGCAGGCAAGCTTCTCTCTCCGCTAGACACAGCCCAGCGGAATGACGCGCTGGAGCTTTGACATTTCTTATATAGGGGAAGCGGCCACCCGTCACGTGACCCCGCCCCCTCTGACGCACCCTCGTACGTCACTGGGAAAGCACGGGACCTTTTGTACACATAAATATCAACAGTATGAAGGAGGTCCCACTCCCTTGAGAGTAACACCTTCTTCAAAGAAGTATATACATATTCTATCTATATACTTGAAGCATTAGATTCCTAAACATTTTCCTATGAAGCTAAAGAATGTACTGCTCACTCAGATTGGCTCTTTTCTGCCAGCTAGTGACAGTAAAACAAAAGTCACTTGAACATACTTTGCAGTCCATGTAATGTAAGGTTTCAGATGTAGGTTAGCCCTAGTCACCAAAGCACAGCCTACTTGACTACCTAACTGGAATATCACATTGCCTCTGTAACCTCAGAGTCCAATGGCACAACATTTTTTTTCCAAGTACAACCTAACAAAGTCATCTCTTTGAAGAATCATACTGCCTCTGTATCCCCAAAGTTTAGTGTGAACATTCTTGCTGGTTCACTTGTGTTGCCACCTTTTCTTCAAGCCAAACCCAAACATGCCACGGCATGCATTGCGTGTGGCCATGTTGTGTTAACGAATGTGAGGGGCCCAAGGGGCATGATTATATAAAACAAAAGCATTTGTGTACCCATAAAATATGCTCACTTTGCTGTGCCCCAAGCAAGAGTCTCACTGACATGTATAAACCTCAGTACACTTATAAAAAAAACTCTTCCATTACTACAGAGGTAAGTGCAGAGGGTATACAGAGAGTATTACAGTATGTGCAAGAAGGGAGTGAGGAATTTACAGCAGCATATAGTATGGAGCGTATGATGGTATGTGTAGGAAAGGAGTGCAAAGTGTATGCCATTATGTACAGGAAATGAGTGCAGAGGGTAGGTAGTATTTTCAGGAGAGGGGTGTGGAGGGTATGACAGTGAGCAGCATGTACAGGAGAGGAGTTTGGGGGCTATGACAGTGGGCAGTATGTACAGGAGAGGAGTGTGTGGGGTATGACAGTGGGCAGTATGTACAGGAGAGGAGTGTGGAGGGTATGACAGTGGGCAGTATGTACAGGAGAGGAGTGTGGAGAGTATGACGGTGGGCAGTATGTACAGGAGAGGAGTGTGAGGGGTATGACGGTGGACAGTATGTAAAGGAGAGGAGTGTGTAGGGTATGACAGAGGGCAGGATGTACAGGAAGGGAGTGTGGTATGTGGGGTTGGAGAACTGTATGTATGGTACATGGGGGGAGTGTATATGGATGGTATATGGGGGTGGAGGGATGGAGAAGTATATATATATATATATATATATATATAGAAGGTATATGGGGGGGAACTGTATGTATGGATGGTATATGGGGGGGCTGTCTATATGGATGGTATATGGGGGGTGAGAATTGTATATAGGGTGGGTGGTGAGAACTGTGTATATGGATGGTATATAGGGGGGTTAGAACTGTGTATATGGATGGTATATAGGGCAGGGGGTGTGGAGGCACAGGGAGCCACCGGCAGGTCTGAAATATGTGCCTGGGTCTCAAGTGGGCAGAGACTTGGACACATGCCTCAAAACCTGTACTGTCCGGGTGAATCCCAGACAGGTGGCAACTCTATCTGTCACACCAAAGTCCAACAGGTACTTTCCTTAGGTTTAAAGTAACATCACAGAGTTCCATTATAGAGTAATGCCACGTACACACAACCGGAATTTCCGACAAGAAAAGTTCGATGTGAGCTTTTGGTCGGAAATTCCGACCGTTTGTAGGCCCCATCAGACATTTTCTGTCGGAATTTCTGACAGCAAAAATTTGTGAGCTGGTTCTCAAATTTTCCAACCGGAAAAGTTCTTGTCGGAAATTCCGATCGTTTGTATGCAATTCCGACGCGCAAAAATCATACGCATGCTCGGAATCATTGAACTTAATTTTTTTAGGCTTGTCGTAGTGTTGTACATCACCACGTTCTTGATGATCAGAATTTCCGACCACATTTGTGTGACCATGTGTATGCAACACAAGTTTGAGCCAACATTCCGTTGGAAAGAAAATCCACGTTTTTCTTGATGGAATTTCTGATCGTGTGTATGCAGCATAACAACAACAACTTTTTTTTGACCAGTCACTGATTTCAGGGACTAAAGACTAAACTGTAGTGTTGCAAACTTTCACACCGGCAACACAGAAACTTGAACATGACAAAGCCTTTTGCAAGAGACTGAGGCTATCCAATGCGAAAGATCAGCATATCATTTTGCAGAGTGAGGTATACTGGCAGGGTATCCAGAGCAATAGGCCACTGGTATCAGAGGCCAGGGGCGGATTCAGAGTCTAGTCTCGGGAGGGGCACTGCCAGAAAACACAATTTTTTTGTGGGCAATTTATTTGGGAAATGGCTGGTGTTAACGCTTTAATCATCATGGCACCATGGTTGTTATGGTGTCAGGATGATTGTAGAGCATTATTTCTATTATTACATTTTTATAGAAAATTAAATAGTTCAACTCACCATAATGCAGAATCAGTGGGAGCCCTGAGTGTGTCACTTGCCACCGTCGCCTGCCACCAGATGCATATTGTCACTTGCCACAAGTTGCGGATTGTCACTTGCCACGTCACCTGCCACACGTTGCGCATTGTCCACTTGCCACAAGTTACAGATTGTCACATGCCACGTCACCTACCACACATTGCGCATTGTCCGCTTCCATGTCACCTGCCACAAGTTGCGGATTGTCCACTTGCCACGTCACCTGCCACACATTGCGGATTGTCCACTTGCCACGTCACCTGCCACACATTGTGGATTTTCCACTTGCCACGTCACCTGCCACAGATTGCGGATTGTCCACTTGCCACGTCACCTGCCACACATTGCGGATTGTCCACTTGCCACACCTTGCGGATTGTCACTTTCCTGCTTAGGTGGAAAATGGGGATTGTCACTTCCTGTGTCCCATAGTCAGGCAGCAGAGAGATGATGTAATCTCTCTGCTGCCTGCACAGTGAGTGAGGGAGGAACTGCTGGGATGCAGGGTGGGCACTGGGCGGTGAGAGATGTCATCTCTCTGCTCCGCCACCCGCTGATTTGCCAGTCCACCCATTAAGCCTCCCAGCTTCATGTCTCTTACTCGCCAGCCAAGCCGCTTTGCTGCATCCACCCACACAGTCACTTGCACACCGGCTCACCAGCCTGAACACTCACGGCGACCCACCGCAACAAATTTCTAGGGGGGGAGGCGGCGATTGCCCTGTTTCCCCTCTGAGACTGAGTCCGACGTGACTCACTGACCGTGATGTCACTCGTTGCTAGACGCTACACGGCCCAGGCGTTAGCAACGAGTGCAGGGAAGGGAAGAGGCTCCACCCACCTCCTCCTCCGCTTCTGGTATCATCATTGACAGTGCGCTGCCACCGAGTAACTACAAGATGAGTCTCTCTCTCGCGGTGGCGGCACCGCTGATCGGGGGATGTGAGAGAGAGACTCGGCAGCGGCAGGCACAGCAAACAGTTTAAAATGGCCTTAAAAAAAACCAGAGCAAGCAAGTGTGACATGATTGTCTCAGAGGGGGCAATTTCCCTGTTGCCCTCCCCCCTGGATCCGCCAGTGTCCGAGGCACAGTCCAGCAGCAAATAGTACAGGCAGGAGTTTCCCCACAATAGGATTCCTTCCATAAGTACTACTTCCTGTGGAACAAATACAGCTAAACTGAGCAACATAATGGTGTGCCATGCTGACTTGAGAACAAGAACAGCTTTTGACATCACCAGTAGTAACGGGATCAGGTAGTTGAATTGGCTTCCCAGATGACCCAATGGTAGTGATGTCATGCCATAAGTCAGCTTGATTAGGCCTTCTGATAATAACATAGTCTGTGTAAAACTGACGACCATGGTTTGCAAAATAGTAGTATGCTTTCAGCATACCCTGGATGTAATTATTGATACAGTATGTTAGGAATAAGCACAGCACTGACTACAGGGGTGCAGAAACTCAGCAAGCCTGGAACATCGCCTGCAAATGATTCCCACCGGCAACAAGTGTCACGGCCACCACTATATGACAACGGCAGCAAACTTAGATATCTTCACAAACATGCACATCTCAGAAGATTCATAAACAGTTATCACTTTCTCTGCACATTCTCTACCCCAATTTGGCTTTCCAGCTTCAGGCATCAGTGTGGCAAGATAGGGATCAACTCTTCCCACGGCCACGGGATGAACTGGCATACCTAGCCCGACGGACAGTCCAGAGGGTCTAAAGTCCTCAATTGCAGCCTCACCTGTAGTAGCAGTGGATGCAGGCACACTGATTCCTTCAGAGATGACAGGTGCTGCGGGCACTACCTGGTCAGAGCTAGTAGTGACAGCAGAAGACTCAGGGGGAGCGATGGCAGTGGTAACTAACACTTCCACTGCATAAACGTGGAGGCTGGCAGGTGCGGTAGCCTCTGACTAGGCATGATCAATATCAGTCAAAACAGGTACACTGGAATCAGCAGCAGCAGTAGTAGATTGGGTTTCCATTGCAATTGCATAACCACACGCCCAGTCTACCTTCAGAACCTGGGGTGGCTGGCTAGCGGCCATCAGCAACAATTCCCCACAGCGGTTACACTGACTCCAGGGGCGCAGAAACTCAGCAAAGCTAGAACATCGCCTGCAAACGATTCCCATGCCTGCAGAATTTTGGGAGATGTACAAGGCTATCTCCCCATAAGGCATCAGCCAAAGAGCTGTATCAGTAATAGTCTCTCCAGAGGTGAAAAGACTGGCAATGACCCTTGGGTCATACTCAGCTGAGGCAGGCCGGGTGAATTCAGACATTGGAGACGTGCCATATTTGCCTCTCCGTCTCGCAGCACGTGGACCCAAGATGGCGGTGCACACAATTGCGTCTTCTCCTTTGAGGAGCGGCCAGGGGCGGACTGACCATTGAGTCACTCTGGCATTGCCCGAGGGCCCCATGCCACTAGGGGGCCCTATCAGGGTTACCAGGCTCAGTAAAACCAGGGACAGTATGTAAAAATCTGTGTTTTTTTTACATCTGTCCCTGATATGTCCGAAACTGACATGCTTTTGATGTGAAAATCCAGAGATTTTATCTGTCCCACCTCTGTACTGCCTCCTGGCGTGGTGGCCATCTGTAAGCCCGGGGGCCCCATAATCTTCTATTGCCCGGGGGCCTCATGAGTTGTCAGTCCGCCCCTGGGAGCGGCCATTCCCCCCCCCCCCGCCAGATTTCTGGGAAAATCAGTGAGCCAATCACACAAGCAGGAAAATACATTTCTGGTGGACATTCTGTACAACAACTGTGTACAGAACAACTCCAGGTAGCCATATTGCATTGCATTTTATAGAAAATTGCAGCATTGCAGATTGAAAAGGAAAGGACATTTTTAATAAAATGCAGTTACAATACGACTTGTGAAGCAATTGTATACACTATGTTATTTTAATTTTTTATTATTTTGCTATTTTTTTCCCATGAAAGTGGAGTTACCATTTAAGTTATTAAAGTATTGTTCTTAACAAACTTTTCACTTTAAATTTGTACTGATTCCACGTAAAGGCTGAATTCAGATTCCCTAACATGTATATGAATGGGAAACAGAGGCATATTTGACTGAAATGTCAAATATTCCTGGGAGTCAGACCTTGTTTTAATTAGATTTTGATATGCTGCCAGAAGTGTGTCACAAGATAAAAATTTAACCAGCACAATTATTTATACGGCTTGACTGATAAATAATGACTAACTTTCCAATCGGTATATGAAATGGGCCATTCTCCTCTGTCCATTCTAATAATAACAAATGAGCTTGCAGGGGAGGAGAAGGCAGATCTTTATTACACTAATTCAAGCCTCTGGGGAAATGATAGTCGGCGTTATTCATTTCACTCTGTCAATATCCTTTCAAATAGGTCTGGCGTTAACCTTGACGATTTTATCAATTCTCTGACAGGGGAGCAGTTTGCAACAATATTGATTACATTTATACCCAGAAAGAAAAGAATGAGGGGATCAGGTACATTTCAATAGTAGAATTTGCCTCTGTATCTCTAGTGTATTTATTTTAAATCTTTTCGCATTATACAGTATGTTTAGCTGGGAACAAATCCTAGATTCAGATGTTCAGTGGGCATTACACCTTTACAAAGAATATATTTTACCAAACTTCTAATAATAGGTTACAAAGAGTTAAAACATTCCTAAATTAGAGGTAAACCCTGAAGCTGGCCAAAAACCTTGCAATTTTCTTTAGATTTACTAATAATTATCTAGTATAAGTTCTAGTATAAGTTCCAGCAAGCAGTATAAACATACAATACACAAATGTACTTAGAGTGTTAGTTTACCTTTTAATTATTTCTGAAAAGGTGAGCTAACACTGTACACCCTCCCCACCCCCCTGGTCCCTGCTGTACTTACCTCTATGGGTGTCCGTGCAGTTGGTGTAGTGGGCCTGGGATTTAAAATGCCTGTTCTTCTTTACATTCTTTTTGCGGTGCTTCCGGGATAGATCAGAGCACTTCTGATTGGTGAGCTCCGGCACAGAGAATTGCTCTATTCTGTTTCAGAAACCTTGCAGAAAGAAGAGGGAGAACAGTGGACATTTAAAATCCCCAGAACGCTACACCGGCTACATGGGCATTGACAGTTAATCACCCACGGAGGTAAGTACAGAGGGGACTGGGGGGGTGGAGAGAGGGTAGGGCATGGGTGCTTAACCTGTGGCCCTCTAGCTGTTGCGGTACTGCAAATTCCATTATGCCCCTGCCTTTGGGAGTCAGGCTTGTAACTGTTATGCCCCGTACATTCGATCGGATTTTCCTTCAGAAAAACCTTGGATGTTTTTTCCGACGGAATTCCGCTCAAGCTTGGCTTGCATACACACGGTCACACAAAAGTTCTCTGAACTTTCATCCGTCAAGATTGCGGTGACGTACAACACTACAACGAGCCGAGAAAATTAAGTTCAATGCTTCCGAGAATGCGTCAAATTGTTTCCGAGCATGCATCAGAATTTTGCGCGTCGGAATTGCTACAGATGATCAGATTTTCCGCTAGGATTTTTTTCCATCGGAAAAATTTGAGAACCAGCTCTCAATCTTTTGTTGGCGGAAATTCCGACAGTAAAATTCTGATGGAGCATACATACAGTCTAAATTTCCGTTCAAAATCTCACATCGGACTTTTGCTGTCGGAATTTCTGAACGTGTGTAACTTGCTTGTATCTGTCAGCTGTTGCAATGACACATGGAACTTGTAGTTCCTCAACAGGTGGAGGGCCCGCCAGTTTAACACCTGTGGTGTAAGGTGTTAGTTCACCTTTTCATTTTATTTTTATTTTAAGGCTGAACAAACTCTTTAGACAGAAGTCATCCATTAATAAAAAATAGGAGATGGGCTATATTACCAAAATAAAATCTTTGTCCTGCCTTATTTATGTACATAAAAAGACAAACACCAAATTAACCTATGATAATTGCACCATTCCTAGACTAATGTGCCCTGTGTACTCCAAGAGAACTTCCATTGTTCCTGTAGCTTTGTGCCTGCATACTTTAGGAAAGCTTCCAGCATTCCTGCACCAGTGTACCCTGTGTACTTTAAAGGCTGCTTTCACACTGAAAGCGCCGGCCCTTAGCGCTAAAGCGCTGCTAGTTGGCATGACACTTTTAACACCCCAAAAAAGGGTCAAATCTCCCGTTTCGTGGCTCTTTTAAGGTCGCTTTGAAAGTGCTGCTCATTCATTCGAATGGGCAGGGAATTTTGGGAGCACTAAATACAGTGCTCCCAACCTGCCCCTAAGATGCTGCTTGCAGGACTTTTCAGAACGTTCCGCGAGCACACCGCCCCAGTGTGAAAAGACACAATGGCATTGTAATGGATCCCCGTCGCATTCCACTTGAGTGCTTCCATCAGTGCACAGCTTCCTCCAATCTGGACCTTCAGATATCAGATTTTACAGCCGAATATTGTAACCATGATCCAGACGAGACTAGCTCAGTTACCCAGCTTTAACATGGACTGTTTATTTTGAGATCTCACACAAATATATACAACAGAATGGCAATACAAACTGTAAGAGCTGGTTCACACACAGGCGGCACGACTTTGGGGACGACTCGGCAAGGCGATCTCAAGGCGACTTGAGAGGCAACTTGCAAAATGACTTCTGTATTGAAGTCAATGCAAGTCGACCCCAAAGTCATACAGGAACCTTTTTCTAAGTCGGAGCGACTTGCGTCGCTCCTATTAGAATGGTTCCATTGACTACTGCGGATCGCGACTTGTCAGGCGGCTGAGTCGCCTGACAGGTCACCCTTGTGTGAACCGTGCTCTAACCAGAAACCTGATTAACATGAGCTTATTAACTAATCGTTTAGACAGTCTAGGTGACTCAGAGGCATGACCTTTCAGGACAGATTTGCTGTCTTTTAACTCAGAAGACACAATCAACATTATCATAAATATAAACACAGCAAATCTTCTCACAATAGCAGAAGCTACATTTAATTAACAATTCAAACAGTGATCTCCCCCCTCCTCAGCCTAGTAGGCAACAGACTATAGTAGACTGTGTCCGGCTCTTACCCAGTTCTAGAGGCCTGTGATCAGCTCTTTATATATATCCTGGAAAATATTATGGACAAATATTACTGTTATATTTAAGTAACCACCATCTCATTGTCCATTAAACAGCTATCCATCATTTTCTCCTTCACCCTGTGCTCCTAATGGACACAGGGTAACTTAAACATAGGAGGTGCATGGGGAGCTGAAACAAGGGTTTCCCAACTTCTCCAAGGGATTCTGGGTTCCACCGGCCCTCTGGTCACAGGCTTGAATGGGAGGCGGTTTTATGTGCTTCGCTGTAACGCCGTCAACGTTAATTCTCACGCAAGGAGCGCAGCCTTGTCATTTCTGACAGCTGCGCTCCATTAAGAAAGACGTCCGCGTCACTTCCGGTGCACGGACGTCTGCGTTCCACGCTGGAACGCGGAAGTGCGCTCCAGTGTGCGGCGCTCGGCTCTGCCCACTGCCCGGGCTATTTAAACTCCCAGGACTGGCGGCAGGGTGTTCGGATATTCTCGTTGGACCCTGCCGCCACCTGGAACCCGGAACCTAGCTACAGAGTTCCTCTGTAGCACCCCTCTTCTCTGGACTCGCTCCCTGATCTCTGAGCCCTGGAACCTCCTCTCTGCACACTCCCAGATTGAGGATCCCTGCTCATCCAACCTCCTGGATCTCTCCCTACTGAGACTCTCCCTGAACTGCCTGCTGATACAGATCATTTACTGGATGAACACCCTTGTAGTCCCATCCTGCACTCAGGAGAACCACCCAAGATTAACCTGCTAACCGCAAGTATTCTCAAGCTAATATAAATAAATATATTATATAAATAATATAAATAAATAAAATAAGGATGGTTCACTTCGACCAATAATCGATTATCGTTCCCTCAATAATATCACTATAAAAAATAGATACCCATTACCACTCATTCCTGAACTCATTGAACGTCTACAGACCGCCAAGATCTACACAAAACTGGACCTCAGAGGTGCCTATAATCTGATAAGGATCCGCTCGGGTGATGAATGGATGACTGCTTTCAAGACCCGATACGGACTTTTTGAGTATTCTGTAATGCCCTTCGGCCTATGTAATGCTTCAGCAACTTTTCAGTGGTTCATTAACGATATTTTTCACGATTTTTCATATGGTTCCATTTGCTTTCCCACGCAGAATTTGCTCATAACAACGCTTCCAGTTCATCTTCCCAGTTCTCACCATTTTACGCAAATTACGGTTTCCATCCTAACAGTTTGCCATCCACTTTCCTCCCAAATAATGTTCCTGCTGTCGAGAACTTTCTTTCAACCATAAAAGACACTTTGAATATTCTTCGTTCTAACCTTGAGGCTGCTCAGCTTAGGCAAAAGAGATATTATGATTCTCATAGAACCGCACCCCCTTCTTACAAGATTGGAGATTTGGTATGGTTATCCACTCGGAATCTGCGACTCAAGATTCCTTCAAAGAAGCTCGGCTGTCAATTTACAGGACCCTTCCCAATTTCTCATGTCATCAACAATAATGCTGTCAAACTACTTCTACCTTCAGATTGGAAGATTCATCCATCATTTCATGTCTCACTAATTAAACCCTACAAACCTAATCCCTTTCCAAACAGACATCCACAACCTCCTCCTCCAGTTGAAGTCCTTGGTGAGACTGAATATCAAGTAGAAAGGATTCTTGATTCCAGGAAGAGAGGTTCCTCTATTCAGTATTTGATTCGTTGGAAAGGTTACTCTCCTACTGATGACTCCTGGGAATGTTCTTCAGATATTCATGCTCCTCGACTCATTAAGCAGTTTCATCACAAATATCCTGATAAACCATCTCTTACTAGGCGCACCGGAGGTGCCCCCTTGAGGAGGGGAGTATGTAACGCCGTCAGCGTTAATTCTCACGCAAGGAGCGCAGCCTTGTCATTTCTGACAGCTGCGCTCCACGCTGGAACGCGGAAGTGCGCTCCAGTGTGCGGCGCTCGGCTCTGCCCACTGCCCGGGCTATTTAAACTCCCAGGACTGGCGGCAGGGTGTATTCGGATATTCTCGTTGGACCCTGCCGCCACCTGGAACCCGGAACCTAGCTACAGAGTTCCTCTGTAGCACCCCTCTTCTCTGGACTCGCTCCCTGATCTCTGAGCCCTGGAACCTCCTCTCTGCACACTCCCAGGCTGAGGATCCCTGCTCATCCAACCTCCTGGATCTCTCCCTACTGAGACTCTCCCTGAACTGCCTGCTGATACAGATCATTTACTGGATGAACACCCTTGTAGTCCCATCCTGCACTCAGGAGAACCACCCAAGATTAACCTGCTAACCGCAAGTATTCTCAAGCTAATATCTCATGCTTACAGTGAATACTAATGCTGTCCAGGACTGTAGGATCATACCTTTCTATTGCCACTCACATACTGTGATATGTTACTTCAGTGTTTCTGCATGATATTCATTAAGAGAGGAGATATTCAACAGAGACTGCTACGTTTATCCTAGTTGCAGACCTTATCCAAAGTTTACGTTTCCTTTGTATTACCAGGACTGTTCATATATAAGGTTACTCAGAGTAGCCTAAGAGTATTTAAGTTATTACTTCTATGGTTTGTTCTCATTGGAGGATGTGATGCTATAAACCCCAAACTCTCTATTATACTGTGAGAGTGAACCTGTGGTTGATATCTGAGAGGCCTCCTCAGCTGAGATCCAATTCCATAAAGATCACATCCAGTGTAACATTTGCAGAGGCTATTTCTAGCGCTAAAACACCTGAAAACTGCCCCTGTGTGAAAGGGGTCTAAGAGAGCTTCCTGCATTCCTGCACCCGTATGAATACTATCCAGTGCTGCAAGAGACTCTCACCCCTGCCGTCATGTGTTCCCACCACCCCAGTGCTTGTGGCAATTGACTCTCATGCCTGTGTCCCATGATCCCAGCACCCCACTGCTCCTATATTTTCCTTCTCCTGTGTTCCCTTACTTACTGCTCAGTGGGTGCCTAAGGACCGCAACCTGGGAGTTGTCAGAAGTAAATCCCATCACTCCTTTGGGGTTCTCTGGTAAATACTATACAGATCATTAGACCCTGCATCTCAGCCTTTTTTAGGGCTCTCACCTTTGCTGATCATCCAGGCACTCTGAGTCCATTTTTTTCCTATTGTGGAGTATCCTGTGTCCAGTGTAACCTATTTGTCATCTATTTTACTGCCACTTTGCAACCCTCTGAGAACTGATTCCTCTGTGGACTGCACAACCACACAGACACAGCTGCTCCTACAAAGCCCTGGTCAGACTGTTCTTAGTGGATGTGGACCCCTACCCATGACACGTGGTGATGAAGATGTTATGGTTTCTTTGCTTTTTCAGAGCCTGGTGGTCATTGAGTCAACTGTGAATACAAAAAAATTAAAATCTATGAAAATATCATATCAAAGTCTGTTAGATGAGAGTGGTTCTTTCAACAGGATAATGATCCAAAGCACACTATCAAATCCACCAATATTAGGAATGGCTAAAGGAAAATAAATGCAAGGTTACAGACTGGGCTATGTTGAGCCCTGATTTAAAGCACATTGAAAAGTTGGATTTGAAACTGGCAGTTCGTGCAATGAAACTCATAAACAACTTGCAACTGGATACATTTTTTTTTTATGGAGAAGTAATCAAAAATATAAGAGACTGGTGGGCAGTTATGCAAAACACATATAACAGTTATTTCTTCCAAAGGGGGCAATACCAGCTTCTGAGTTCAACACTGTTTTCCACAGTAAACACCATTACATCTGTTGATATTTTTGGTAAGTAAATGATTGAAAAGCCATATTTTCCTTGTGTTTTTATCCAAGTATCGATAGGCACTGTTTGAATTAGAATCCAATGTTTCCCAGTTTAAATATGAGGAAAAAGTCAACAATTTCCTATAAGATGTATTTACTTTTGGCGCTTGGACGCCAAAGTACATTTCTACAAACAGGTACATAAACCCAGACACAGAAATAGCCTACACTTTTGGTCAAAAGTAAAAGTAATGGATCACACTGCTGAATGACTTAATTCCAGAACATGGGTAGAAATGCAAATTTAATATCCTGAGCAGTACTTATACTTAATACACAGGTTTGAATTAGAGAAAACCCATTGAATACATTAAAGAACTCTCTGATGATAAGAATGTATGCAAGAATACTCTAAAATCCATCATAAACTTAAGATTCTAACATATTATGGAAAACCCTTTTCATGAGTGCTTACAATGAGATAAGGATTTACAATCTAATATAGGAAGGGGAATGCTGCTTATAAGAGCTTCCAGTGTAATCACAAGAATTCTGCCTATTAGGACTTATGATCTGATATGGATTACCTTTGCTGCTTACTGATGTGCTGCACACATCTCAATCATTAGTATGCTGCTTGTTTGGGTTTTCATCATACAATGGCAAGGCCTTTGTCCATTTCAGGCATACCAATAAATCGCTGCTACTGTCAGTATAAGCTCTCATGAAAAAACATTGGTCATATCATCTAGTAGGGGCTAACTTCCCTAACACGCTGACCACATTGATGTAAAAAACATCTTAAAAGACTGAATTTAATATCTTAATCATTCAAATTTAGGCTTACTTTTCAAAATAGACACTTGGGGGTAGATCCACAAAGAAATTACGCCGGCGTATCTATTGATACGCCGTCGTAATTTCAAAATTCCCACGTCGTATCTTTGTTTTGAATCCTCAAAACAAGATACGACGGCATCTCGGCTAGATCAGACAGGCGTACGTCTTCGTACGCCGTCGGATCTTAGATTAAATTTTTCGGCCGCCGCTAGGTGCCGTTTCCTTTGAAATCCACGTCGAGTATGCAAATTAGCTATTTCCGACGATCCACAAACGTACGACCGGCCGTCGCATTTTTTTACGTCGTTTCCGTTCGGCTTTTTCCGGCGTATAGTTAAAGCTGATATATGGTGGCGTACTCAATGTTAAGTATGGCTGTCGTTCCCGGCTCGCATTTTGAATTTTTTACATCGTTTGCGTAAGTCGTCCGTGAATGGGGCTGGACGCCATTTACATTCACGTCGAAAACAATGACGTCCTTGCGACTTCATTTGGAGCAATTCACCCTGGGATATTTTAGGGACACCGCATGCGCAGTTCGTTCGACGCGGGGACGCGCTTTATTTAAATGAAACCCCTACCCGCCGAATTTGAATTCCGCGCCCTTACGCCGCGAGAGATACACTACGCCGCCGTAACTTACGGCGCAAATTCTTTCAGGATTCAAACCAACAATAAGTAAGTTACAGCGGTGTAGCGTATCTTAGATACGCTGCGCCCGGCGCAGATGTATGTGGATCTGCCCCTTGGACTTTAAACAGGTATTAACTATAAAAATCTGTAGGTATTTATTTATAGAAAAATATATAAAAGGATATACATTCATAGATCACAATATATTAATCGTCAGAATGTAGCCCCGACAAGTACTAAAATTACACTTCCACAATGTTACAGTAGTATAGGTATACTCAAATTAAGAGAAATACATAAAAAAGAAACATGATATATATGGGGTGTATAGCCTTTAAACGGGGATCCAAAATGCAGGATTTTTATCTTGCTCTACATGTTTCGCGTAATGAAAAACACTTCCTCAGGAGCATGGAGGTAGGCAGGTTGTGTTTGGTAATGAAACAGGGACCTGGATACCAGCACACTAGAAGTGTGTATCTGACCCAAAACACCAGAAAAGTTTTAAATCATAGTAGAACAGCAAGGTAAATTAACCAAGAACACAGTCGGCTGGTAAGCAGGAAAAATGTGAGATTCCTTCCAGGCAGTTCTGACTTTGGACGCCACAAGTGTCAGACTGGTGTGACACACCAGTGCATGGGCTGGGTAGAAAAATCTGTCCAAACGTAAGCCCAAACAGTAAAGCAGCCAGACTCTTCGGGTATGGCTGGTGGACGACAAATCAGGGGGAGTCCTGGGGGGAGCCTCTTCTGTATTCATTTTCAAACATATCGGGACGTTGGCACATGTATACATTAATGCATCCACAGTGTCACCCTGTGAGGATGTATGTATAAGCAAGAATTTTTCAAAATTACTTTTCAAAATAACCAAGGAAGCCACCAGAGGCGTAACTAGAACATTCAGAGCCTCAGTGCAAGTAGCCATTAAGGGCTCCCCTGACCCCTGGTTGGAACCCCTAAAAGTGCTAACAGTGGCAGAATGACAGGGCCTGATCGCAAACGGGACTTTTGCGACCCTTGTAGTTTTACCACTGGTCTTAGGCGTTTTTTTAATTTTGTATTATCATTTATTTCTTAACATTTTATTTTATGTTAGGGGGGGGGGCTTTGGTGAAATATCAGTGACACATTCCTCAATGTCAATCTCTGCAAGTTCAGCAGCTTAGAATAAATGGACAGGAATAGCTCTGTAAAGAGCTTCCCATTAATTCATGAACAGAACTATAGTAAACACAGTTTACTATGCCTCAGTTATGAATGAATAGAGTCAGCCTCTGAAAGCCTGCAGGAGGAAAATGGGGGGCATCAGATCCTCTAAATGGTGCCTCATCCTCCCCTTCCATTCAGGTGTGCAAGGGGCCACACGGCCCCCTGGATCATGGAGCCAGATGAAAATTGCAACCCCTGCTACCCCTCTACCTACACTCCTTGTAGCCACTACTCAGATTTAATCTAATGATAACATCCTAGACCTTTAGGGCAGATACAATAACATAAAATAACAAAAAACTGCAAGGGAGATATTAAAATCTTTTAAAAGCAATCCTGCCCATTAATGTTTATGATCTGGTTAGAACTACCTTTCTTCATGTCTTCATAATTCCTGTATATAAAAAAAATCATTTTTTTCTATAGGGATGCATCACTAACTGAGATGTTACCTATCGCATTCAATTATCTGCCTGTGTGAGATTTATAAACTGGATTAATGCAGTGTTTTGGCTAAAAACAATCAGATTTCAGCTGTAGAAATACCCTAGTGACTCTGTTCATCAGTCCTGATAACCGGCCTTGCAAACCCCAGCCACGGGTGCCAAGCCTTCTTAGGATCAGTTCAGTCAATAAAAACACCTAACGGCAAAATTTCTCTTTGCATGCATGGCAACACAGTTTGTAGAATAACAATCTAGATTCTATCAGGGTAAGAGTGCCATAGACCAGATTTACTGCATACAAGAATTCTTGAAAAAAAAGTGATATGAATATAGATAACAAATACATTCATGCTGTTCAGTGATTTCAAAGAAAGCAACAGAATATATAGAAACTTTCTGCATAAAGCATTAAACATGTACAGTATGGAGCACCAAAACGAAATGACAGCATTTGATAAAAAAAATCCTGGAAGGAGGTTATGGGATAGTACAAGAAAAGTTTTAACATGAGCATACCATACAAAGAGGGCTGACGCAAAGGAATGCCCTTTCAACCATCCTTTTTAATACAGTATTCAAATGTAATAGACCAGCTCACTTGTTAGTATAAGCATATTTTATTAGTCCTAGTGATATAAGTACAGTGTCTGGTGTAAATGATGCATTATGTACTGTAGAAACACTGAACCACGCAGAAGTGTCCGTAGCCTAAATTTAGTGCTGTTGGGCTTTAATCAGCCAGAGTGTGGATTGATAATTCTACTTTTATTACTTTTTTTTCCCTTAAGCTAGTGTTTATGTTTGCTTATGCCTTTGGTTGGGGGTGTCCCTGGCAATGTGTACAAGATTCCAGTAAGTTGAGTTATTAATATTTACTGTATGCCTCTTTGACCAACCACTCAAAGTATTTTTTGCCAGGGGTGCATGATGGGGAAATATATAAATATGTTTGGTGAACTTGGAAATCTCTCATGCCTCCCAGGCTATTAATACAGAGTGCTGGTTTTGGTTAAAGGTCTTATTTCTTTATTGACTGTAAGTAGATCTGTAAGTAGATTTGAAGGAAAATGTTTTGATTTTTTGGGGGTAATCCTGTGCCCTGACTGGCGCCCAAATTCTTCCACCCCACAAGCAGTCAAGGATTCTTCCCTGAGGTGGTATGCTAGGCCACTGAGCAATTTGGTGGTTTTTTATTGCCCTTAGGAGGTATCCTTTTCAAGAAGCTAAGAAACCCGGATGGAAAGTAAAGGGTATGAAGACTGAATATATGAGAGCCTAGAGAAGGAAAACAAGATGAAAAGACATTGATGACCTGAAGACCTAATTCAGAAGATTCTGCAGAATAAGATTTTTCAAGTATCTGGAATGCTAATAAAAGACGATAATGATATACAGATAGAAGTACAAGCTAGAACAGCTGCAGCAAATCGCTGCTTTGCACTAGGTAATGTGTATTTCAAATTCTCTTTCCAGAACATCAAGCATTACTATATATAGAACAATGATAAACCAATAGTACCCTACTCAGCAGAAACACTGAGCCTGACAAAAAAAGAAACTCAGCTGGGTGCTCAAAACAAAATTCAAACAAAAGTCCTGAGCTGGAAAATGGAAATCAGAGCTAAAGAGGAACTAATAGCAACATACAAAGAATGTTTCTGTGAAATGAAGGTGGATGGATTATGACTTGGGACCTACAATGAGAAAACTACAGAAAATATCTTTGTAAGAACCAGGAGCATAATGAAAACAAAGGATTCACTGATTGCTAAAATAAAATATGATTGTTTCTCCCAGAAGATAGAACTACATTCAAATATCTGCCCAAGTTTACAAAAGAAGAAACAGCAACCGGCTAAATCATTTCAACAGATGTCCTTCTCCTGGATATGCAGATCTGTTTACAGTGTGTGTCTGCTATATGTAACTTAAGCCCCGTACACACGATCGGAATTTCCAATGGAAAAAGTCAGACAGACTTTTTCATCGGAAATTACAACCATGTGTATGCCCCATCAGAGTATTCCATCTGAAATTCTGATGAATTCCATCAGAGTTTAGATAGAGAACATGTTGTCTTTTAATCCGATAGAATTCCATCGTAATTCCATGTGATTTTGGACGGACAAAGCTCTGATCGTGTGTACAGGGCTTTACAGTACATTTACACCCATTGTACCCACAGTACTATCTGATAGTGATGATTAAGGAGAAGGGATCATGACATAACCCGGGGCAGTCTGAAGTCCTCCATCTTGCATTTCAGTAATGGTGAGAATAGGCAGAGTGGTGCAGGTGCAGTAGATTTGCAAGCTTTTGACATCTACATTTAATGAGCAGCTGTGTTTTTACTGAAAGTAAAGACAAGACTGTATGTGCATGTCAGCATAAATAGACTTTTTGGGGAAAGATTTCTCTCTTTTTTTTGAAGAGGAACACAACTTTTAAAGTTGTACCTAAAAAAGGCAAGCCGGTGACAGAGGATTAGTCACCAATCTTGCCCATAGGTTAACTATAGCTGATTCTTTCCCCATTACGATGGAGCCTTGCCATTGGCCCTGTAAGGGGGTGGCTGTTGCACTATCCAGGCTTCAGAGGAAGAGGCTGGATCACAGTGCTATTTCCTCTCTCCCCTGCGGCAAACAGGACTGTTTAGCTGTACAGAGATTCAATGAGATAGAAGGACTGTGACTGGCCACTGCATGGTCCAGAAACACTAAGTCTTGCTAACTGGACTGGCAAGGGCTGCTGGTCAGGGGGCAGTCCCAGCAGTGGAAAGCCAAGCTAGGTACATGATATCTCAAGCTGCCCTGGAAGGAGGGAGATTGACTGTGAAAGGAGAGAGAGCTGGTACTGGAGAGAGCAGAAAAGATACCCACCAGACTGGAAAGAGAACAGTTGTGTGGGTGACATGCAGGCTGTTGCTTAGGGACACTAAGCTTATGCTGCTAAAAGACAGTGAGTGAGTGCTGGGATCTGTTCTGTCCCAGTCTGCTGCCATGATGTGCTGCCTGTGTGCAAGGACTCAAGAGTTGCCATTGCAACCAGGACTGTGCAGCTGTAAGCTGATCTGCATTTGTAAGGACTTGTCTGCTGGTTGTTCACTGCTGGGAATCTGCATGCCACGTGTTGGATCTGGTTAAAGACTGCAACTGTGATCCAGTGAGAGACTGCAGATCCAATCTAGTGGGAGACTTTGGCTGCAATCTGGAGTGAGACTATGGATTTGTGATTCCAACAACTGCCATTCCAGACTCCTGATTCCAGACCTGCTGACTCCAAGAAGGAGCTTTGATTGGACATGTCAGAGAGTTAACCAGCAACCCCAGGAAGGAGAGTTCCCTTGTACCCATTATCACCAGTTTGATAGGTAGGACCCTCATACCTGTCACCAGGTAGGAGCGCCTGAAACTACCAGATTGGTAAAAGGCATCTAGCCATTATTTGATGCTGCTTTACCTGAATTTAGGATTACAAATACCCCTGTCTGGGGAGTGAGCAATCCTACCAAAGACTCCGGTTGGTCCCCTACGACAGCCAATGATAGTTAGGCCAATGAAATGGGGGAGGGGTCCTAACTTAGTCAGGTCCCTGGGTGTTCCTTTCTCCATAGTTGGAGTATTTCTATAATGAAAATGGAAGGTAGAGGGCGCTCAACCACACAATAGTGATTGTGAAATGTGGAATACCACACAACAACGTGCAACAATTAATAATAAAATACGTTTCCAAAAGCATATGTGAACAGTGATTGCTGAAACAATATAAATCAATATACAGCAGAAATGTCCCACACAGATGTGCATGAATACGCAGATTCCTCTGCAGTGTAAGCAAAAAACACTGAAGTTCACTGTGTTAAACACCAAAAAAATATAAAAATAAAAATAGAGTCCCAATAGCATGCATAGAAAGCCAAACGAATCTTGACAATTGCTGTGATCTTCCTAGTGGAGAAAAGTAGAAAATGCCACCACCATACTTTTCAAATTTCACTTGTTTCCACCCAAGGTGCTTTGTATATAAAGTGCTCTTACCAGAGCCTGTTGACCACTTTACTTAAAAAGATGGTCATACGGGCTAGTGCAGGATTGTGCCTACACACACATGGATATGGACTATTGAATCTCGTTTCCAGGCGTTCCAGATAAGGATGATATGCAAAAAAAGAGAACCGGTAGATGCCGATAGCGTAATAACGTTTTAATAATAAAAACAACTAAAAACAACGGAAAGCCAAATGGCCTCTTACTTTAAAAGTGCCTACCCGGCACTGGGACTGCAGGCCTGTCACCACCAATCTGCGGTTCAAAACTTGGGTTATCAGGATCGGATACCACCGCCGTAGTTCCACCATAAACTCCTTCCTGTCAGCTTCACCAGAGCGGGGGGGGGGGCGTCTCGTGACCAGGACTGCCTCCAACGTCCGTTTCGATTACTCGTCTTCAGGGGGGCGTGGTGTAGGCACAATCCTGCACTAGCCCGTGTGTGTAGGCACAATCCTGCACTAGCCCGTATGACCATCTTTTTAAGTAAAGTGGTCAACAGGCTCTGGTAAGAGCACTTTATATACAAAGCACCTTGGGTGGAAACAAGTGAAATTTGAAAAGTATGGTGGTGGCATTTTCTACTTTTCTCCACTAGGAAGATCACAGCAATTGTCAAGATTCGTTTGGCTTTCTATGCATGCTATTGGGACTCTATTTTTATTTTTATATTTTTTTGGTGTTTAACACAGTGAACTTCAGTGTTTTTTGCTTACACTGCAGAGGAATCTGCGTATTCATGCACATCTGTGTGGGACATTTCTGCTGTATATTGATTTATATTGTTTCAGCAATCACTGTTCACATATGCTTTTGGAAACGTATTTTATTATTAATTGTTGCACGTTGTTGTGTGGTATTCCACATTTCACAATCACTATTGTGTGGTTGAGCGCCCTCTACCTTCCATTTTCATTATCACAATTCAGTATTGTTCTTTGAGGAGCAGCTTATTTAATTTAATTTAGTACTTATTTATATTTGGCGCGGAATTTTCTATTCTACATTTTGGGGTATTTCTATAGCTCAGGGACATTAAGGTTCCTATTCCTATTTTAGTAGTAATTGTTATTATTCTAATTTATAGTGGTGTCTAGTAATATTGTTATACATTTATTAATGTTATTGTTGTTCCATTGCAGTTTGTAACATGTATTCTTGTCAACAATTAAAATGACCCATTGCAGACTCACTCAAGTGTATTGGTGTATAACAAAGTAGGTTGGGGAATGATAACTAAATGGGAGTTTTTTGGCCAGGCATCAGTGGTGCCAAAAATGGTCTACAATAATGGTTACATTAACCAATATTTTTCAAAGCTGCAATTTTTTTTAACCTATCTCTTATCTGCAAAGCCACTTTTATAAAAGGTAAACTTAGTCTTTAGGCCTTATTCACACTCAGGGGATTTGGAATCACAGGGATAAATCAGCGCGATTCCAAATCGAAATTCAAATTCAAGCCAATAGGCTGTCCTATGTGCGACATGTGGAATTTGGTGAAAATCCCCAACACAAAATTGCAAGCAGCTACACAAGTTCCCGCTACATGAAGTGTGAACACGATCTTAAAGAGTGAATAATCAGATATCTGCTTAAGTTCAAGCATAGCTGGTTCTCTTTCAGTACCAAATAAACAGGTTACAAAGCTGGAAAAGTTTACAATGTATCATTTGCTGCCATATACATTTTTGTAAACTATTCTTGTACAAATAGCACATAACAGTCTGACCCAGATTCTCATATATAGACTTTGTTTTTGTTTGTCGGAATCTAATGGGTATATTATTCCACTTTAAAGGAAATAATTGTCAAAAAAAGGTGCTGGCTACAGGCATCTCGGTATTTTCAGGAAATTTACCTGTATTTGTATGTAGCAGTTGTCAGATTCAGTCCAAGTGATCTAAAAAATATATAAAAATCAATTCTTCTTTATATAAACTGTTACCCAGCAAAGTCCCAACACAGACACACACACTTGTCAGTTGTGACAGTGCTGTAGACATTCAAGTATCTAAATATTTTAACAAGTAACAAATGAGCATTAAAACTATTCCCCACTGACCTATGTAGCTGAAAGCTTTAAAGTAAAATCCATTGTCAAAGTTCACAGCAGAAGCACTGAGGTTGTTCAAGCCGTTCAACACTCTAATCTTCAAAGTAAACACATGTCAGGATCGGGATCTCTTAGGCCCCATACACACCATAGAATCCATCCGCAGATAAATCCCAGCAAATGGGTTTCAGCGGATAGATCCTATGGTGTGTACACGCCAGCGGATCTTTTTCCCCGGATATTTATCCCCTGGGATGGATTCCAGCAGATCGAATATTTGCTGACATGCACAACATATCCATCTGCTGGAATCCATCCCAACGGATGATCCGCTGGTCTGTACAGACTCACCGAATTCATCCGTCCGAAGGGATCCCCCGCATGCGTCGCAATGATTCAACACATGCGTGGAATTCCTTATATGACAGCGTCGCGCACGTCGCCGCGTCATAATCGCGGCGACGGCGCGACACGTCATCGCCAGAGGATTTCGGCGCGGATTTCAATGCGATGGTGAGTACACTCCATCGCATTAAAATCTGCTGAAATCCTCAAGAGGATTTATCCGCGGAAACGGTCCGCTGGACCGTATCCGCGGATAAATCCTCCCGTGTGTATGGGGCCTTAGGGAAGCAAGATAAGAGAACAACTTTCTTCAGTGCTTTTGCTGTGACTTTTAAAGGATGAATTGCTCCACAGTACATGCAGCTTTAGAGGTCAATTAGGGTTTTTGTTTTAAAGCATATTTACTGCTTCCTAAAAATATGTGAGTACTCGAGTTTCCACAGCAAGCAACCGATTCACTTTGGAGGGATTTGCAATCACTTACTGTTTGGCTTTGGGACATGAAATTAAGTGAAATCTCCCCTATGAGATGGCAAACTACTGAAAGGGTTATAACCCTCCCCTCCTCTATTCCAAAAAAAAAAAAAAACATTTTGCCTTTAGTTAAAATTTCACTGAATTAGTGAGCTGTCATTTAAGCTATAAAAAATTACACTAAATGTGGCTTACGCTGTAACAAATTTGATTCCTGCAGTTGCTAAAAACGGATGCTAAGATAGAAATCAATTAAGGCTAGTTCTACTTGTTGTGCTGAAAGTGTTTTTTTATATATCAAACATGTTATACTTATCTGCTGTGTACAATGGTTTTGCACAGAGTGGCACTGAACCTTCTCTCCTAGGATCCCCCTCCATGCTCTTGGCTCATCCCCTGCGGGCTCACTCCAAGTGCGGGCTGTGTGCTTTGGTAGGCACACACAGTGCAGCTCAACCCAGCCCCCCACTCCCGCTTCACATGATTATTTGACTGACAGCAGAAGGAGCCAATGGCTTGGGCTGTTCTCATTCAAGCTTGTGAGAGCACAGAGAGGGAGGAGAAGAACTGAAACTGGGCACAGTGCTGGATTAATACAGAACTCAAGTGCTTAACCACTTGCGGACTGCCCACAGTAAATATATGTCATTATTTTGACATTAAATACTGGTATTATGGCAACAGCTAGCTGCCATAACCCCAATATCGTTATTTACTGTAGGCGATTCTCTACAAGATAAAAGTGGTCCTCCTGGCACATTCACTGCGGGATCACTATTATAGGTGGCGGGAGAGGTGCCCCCCTCCCACCGCTTCCCAAGAGTTTCTGAGCTCATCAGAGCCATTGGTATACCGATCCAGTGTGACCGTATATTGGGCAGGAGGTCATGTGAAGGCAAGATGTCCCCCACTTGGCTTTGTGCCCTTGGAGGACCAGAGCGACATCACTTCCTGTTCTCGGACATAAGTCAGAGTGCAAAAATAAAAAAATTAAAATAAATAAGAAAAATGTTTTTTTAAAGCTCTCCAACCCTCTGTGCTCGCACGCATAAGCAAATGCATACTTAAAGGGGTTGTAAAGGTAGAAATGTTTTCCCTAAATAGCTTCCTTTACCTTAGCGCAGTCCTCCTTCACTTACCTCATCCTTTGATTTTGCTTTTAAATGTCCTTATTTCTTCTGAGAAATCCTCACTTCCTGTTCTTCTGTCTGTAACTACACACCGTAATGCAAGGCTTTCTCCCTGGTGTGGAGAAAGCCTCATTAGGGGGGAGGGGGCGAGCAGGAGTATCAGGACGCCCACTAACACACAGCTCCTTTCTCTATCTGCAAAGTAGAGAGTGTCCTGGCACTCCTGCTCGCCACTTCCCCCCTCAAGAGGCTTTCTCCACACCAGGGAGAAAGCCTTGCATTACTGTGTGTAGTTACAGACAGAAGAACAGGAAGTGAGAATTTCTCAGAAGAAATAAGGACATTTAAAAGCAAAATTGAAGGATGAGGTAAGTGAAGGAGGACTGCACTAAGGTAAAGGAAGCTATTTAGGGGGAAAAAAAATTACCTTTACAAACCCTTTAAAGGGTCACTATAGGAAAAAAAATGTTTGCCTAAAATGAATGTCTGCAAGGTAGACAGACAGAATAGTGTAATGATTCTGTTAAAAAACGAGTAAATACCTATTAAATTCCTTCATCTATATCACCTCCGGCATTCTAGTTTCTGTTCTTTCATTCACTACCTGGTTTGCATTGTTTGCTCATGTAAGAACTACATTTCCCAGTATGAATTGCGGCATGCCCAGTAATTCACACCTCCTTGAAGTCTCTAACACGTAGAGAGCGTCCTGCCACACAGATGTAGTTCCCAGGAGGGGGTGAGCACATAACTGACCACCGCAGTAAAGCCTCCCATCACGGTGGTCTGTAAAATCAGACAAGCAGGAAGTGAACAGAACAGAGAAGAAATAGAGCAACTTCTGAGCAAAAACTAACAATGAGGAAGTGAAAAGAGGAATGTCTGCAGGTAAAGGATGATTATTATGAAAAAAAAAAAATTTCCTTTACAACCCCTTTAAGTCACACCGGCATATGAAAATGGTGGTCAAACATGTGAGGTATCGCTGTGAATGTTAGAATGAGAGCAATTATTTTAGCACAGGACCTCTTCTGTAACTCTAAACAGGTAACCAGTAAAAAGTGTCGCCTATGGAGATTTTTAAGTACTGTAGTGTGCGCAATTTTAAAGCATGACATATTAGGTTTCTATTTACTCAATGTAACGTCATCTTTCACATTGTACAAAAAACTTGGGGTAACTATTGTATTTAGTTCATTAAAGAGTATTCTTAAAAAAAAATTGTGTTTGAAAGATTGCTGCGCAAATATAGTGTGACATTAAATATTTATGGGGGGGGGGGGGTGGCTGGAGGGCACTGGTATTGAAGGGTTACAAAAAAAATACATTAAGGTAAAAGACCTTTATAACACTTTAAAATGACATAATTCTCAGTTTCTGTACACTGCATTGCAGGGACTTTTGTAGAACAGATATAAAAATGTCTCTTTAAATGTACTTAAAAATGTACTGTACTGGCAATAGAAGGTAAACTACATTTCTCTAGTACAAATAACATCTGCTGCTGCAAGACAGCAAATTAGTAAAACTAATGTACAAACAAAAAAACAGTGCTGTGTATTTGCCAGTCCTGAGCAAGACAAACATTTTTCACTGTGTGGCTGAAGTGAACCAAACAGGCTCAAGATGCTCAAGGCAGTATCTGACCTCGTACAATCACGTTGAAAGATGTTCAGCTTCCCTGCCTAGGACCGTAAGCCAGCGCCTTTCATGTGCTCATCTGATCATGCTCTGCATCTCTGTCAGTCATAACTGTGAAGAGAACGTCTGCTTTTCACAGATAAAGGAGACTGCAGTGTCGCCTCTGATCAATATACACAAAGGCATTTTACACAGAGCTGTAGCATTGGGACAGATAGTTCTGACATACAAATGTGTATTTTTCTGCTCTGCTTTCATAATAAATATATGTATCTTTTGAATAAATATGCTTGTACAATGTTGTTTTGGTTAACAATTACCGTATGATGTCCCTTGTTCTCAAATGAACCCATTGGGATGGATTTACAAAAGGAAAATAGACTGTGTACTTTGCAAGTGCAGTTACTCCAGAGTTTAGTAAATGAAGGGAAGCTCTTCTGACTGTCATCATCCAATCATCTGCAAGCAAAATTCTGTTTTATTTTGATTTTTGCTTGCATGTGATTGGGTATTATTTACAAATCAAAGCTGTTTTCCTTCATTTTGTAAGCTCTGAATCAACTGCACATGCAAAGTTCAATTACACTTGCAAAGTGCACTGTTTTTTTTTTCCTTCAGTAAATCAGCCCAGCTGTGTTCTTATTATAATTTATGATAGTTCTAAATGCAAAAGTTGTATTGGAAACTGTGGTCATGGTACTGTGTGTTTTATCATGATTATGTGATAGTGCACATTTTTGGAGTTGTATTCGAGATGTGCAGAGAGATCACAAAAAACACTTGTAGGTATACTGTAACATTTAATTAAGTAATTACAGATACAGATAACTAATGTAATAATATTAGAAAACATAACAAGAATGCTTAACCACTTGCTTAACCACTTGCCGACCACCCCATAGCAGATTTACTGCTTCCATTCTGTGCAAAATCATGTGTATATACATGATTCTGCACTCCCAGATAGGGGTGGATGTGCGACACTTCCACTGTGTTTAGTCACAGCAGAAGTCGATCAGCGGGTACCAGACACTAAATGACGACTGGCACTCGCTGATCGTGCAGAAAAGAGTCTGGACAAAACTCTGCATATGTAAACAATGCAGAGCTCCGCCCTGACAGGGGGAAGTGATGGATTTTCTTTCCCTGCTAAGCAGAGAAAAAAAATCTATCACATCCCTCAGTAAAAACAGCACACATAGTAGAAGCAAACACTGGTTAGGAACACATTCAACCCTTTGTTTACCCTGAGTGTTGAACTCCTTCCCAGCCAGTGTCATTAGTACAGTCGTCCACAATAAGTTGTTGATCACCGCCATTACTAGTGCTTTGTTCATGTTTGCACAGTCATGTTGGAACAGGAAGGGGCCATCCCCAGATTGTTCCCACAAAGTTGGGAGCATGAAATTGTCCAAAATGTCTTGGTATGCTGACATCTAAAGAGTTCCCTTCACTGGAACTAAGGGGCCAAGCCCAACCCCTGATAAACAACCCCAAACCATAATCCAACTTCACCAAATGATTTGAACCAGTGCAGAAAGCAAGGTCCATAAAGACATGGATGAGCAAGTTTGGGGTGGAGGAACTTGACTGGCCTGACCTCAACCTGATTGAACACGTTTGGGATGAATTAGAGCGGAGACTGCGAGCCAGGCCTTCTTGTCCACATCAGTGCCCTATCTCACAAATGCGCTATAGGAAGAATGGTCAAACATCCCCATAGACACACTCCTAAACCTTGTGGACAGCCCTCCCAGAAGAGTTAAAGCTGTTATAGCTGCAAAGGGTGGGCCAACTCATTTTTGAACCCTACAGACTAAGACTGGGATGCCATTAAAGTTCATGTGCATGTAAAGGCAGGCGTCTCAATCATTTTTGACAATATAGTGCATATTAACCAGAATGTACCATCCCTGTCATATTCCTTGGTTTAAAATTACAAATTTTAAATAAAAATGTCAAAATAAATGTAAAAAAGTAAAATTGAAAACAAAGAATTCTGATCTCTAGTTAAAAGATATGCATCGAAACTTAAAAGAATATAACTGGTATGCCTATACTCCATGAACATTTTAAGGTTGAGAGAAGCAAAATCCCTTTAATCGGTTTTTCTGTATGCAATGGATTTGTCATATTGGAAGAACTAGTCCTGGTTGGGCAGGAGTTTATGAGGCAAATAAATGGCAGGCAGAGGTCAGCTGCTGGAAGATAGAGTGGAGACTCCCTAGAGAAATAATTGTAAGCCTGAACAAAATAAAGTACCAGATTTCAGGGTAAAGCAGCATAACCACATGGGGGACAATGACAAATCCAAAGTCAGAAAAACAAAAGTTGTATAGGCAGGCACGAACTTGGAAAGCAGCTTTTCATCGTTGATCAGAATGTAACTTTTAAGTGGAATATTCAGAAATCAGTTAACCACCACATATATGGGCACTGTTTTACCTGACAAAGCATTTATTATTCAATACAGCCACTTATATGATTCTCAAGCCCACATGGAGCCACGATGGGTGGCTTCACAACTGAGCAAGAGTGATGATGCTGATTCTTTGTGGAGGAGCCACAGCTTGCAGCAAGCACACCAGGGCATCTGGTACACCAAAAAGTGTTGGATGTTGAAAATTCTAGCCAAACCTCTTTATTTACAAGACAACAAAAGGACGCAGGATCCCGGGGGGACTTTTATAATTTCCTCTCCTCATTACAAGTCCTATGGCAATGGGGATACTTTTCCCCTGTCTTGACCAGCTACCAGCTCTACCCATTAATTGAGGCACAGTAAAGTGGCTTGGACCACTTTTCTTCATTGAAACCTATTCCTCCCCTCTTTCCCGGATTCAGAGTTATACTCTTGTTTCAATAAAGACATCTGTCCATCTCTTGCATGTCCACCGTAGCTGCTGCGTGGGGGGGGGTCGGTGGTGCCTTGACTCCAACTAGGCTTGAGTCACGGATATTCTCCTGATAAAGCGGTTTAATGCTGCAAAACTTGTTGAGAATACCGATATCCATGGGAATTTGTTGTATCCTGATCCCTACCTATAGAGGTCATGAATGCTGGTGATATACGTGGATTGTTATTGCATATTCCTATGATGTCTATCATTAAGTACTTAGATATTCTATATTTTTAAGCTTATTTGTATTAATAAAGAACTGTATTTTTATAAAATTTCGAGTGTATGCTGAGATAGTCCTTCATTAAACTCCCCTATGGTGTGATCGAGCGGGGAGCGATCCCCCAGTCCTTTTTTCCTTTTACAAGAGAACAAAGATTGAATCAACTAAAATGATAATGGTATTATAAATGTATTTTTCAATGTTGCATTAGTTAAACATTCTTATGGCAATACCAGCGTTATTTTAAAGTGACATACAGTGGGATCAAAAGTTTGGGCACCCCAGGTAAAAATGTGTATTAATGTGCATAACGAAGCCAAGGAAAGATGGAAAAATCTACAAAAGGCATCAAATTACAGATTAGAAATTCTTATAATATGTAAAAAAAAAATTATTTCCATCATTTACACTTTCAAAATTATAGAAAACAAAAAAATGGGGTCTGCAAAAGTTTGGGCACCCTGCAGAGTTAATATCTTGTACTGCCCCCTTTGGCAAGTATCACAGCTTGTAAACGCTTTTTGTAGCCAGCCAGGAGTCTTTCAATTCTTGTTTGAGGTATCTTTGCCCATTGTTCCTTACAAAAGTCTTTCAGTTCTTTGAGATTTCTGGGCTGTCTGTCATGCACTGCTCTTTTAAGGTCTATCCATAGATTTTCAATTATGTTGAGGTCAGGAGATTGTGAAGGCCATGGCAAAACCTTCAGTTTACGCCTCTTGATGTAATCCCCTGTAGATTTTGAGGTGTGTTTAGGATCATTATCCATTTGTAGAAGCCATCCTCTCTTCAACTTCAGCTTTTTCACAGATGGCATCAAGTTACCATCCAAAATTTGCTGAAATTGTATTGAATCCATTTTTCATTCTACTCATGAAATGTTCCCTGTGCCACTGGCTGCAATACAACCCCAAAGCATGATTGATCCACCCCCATGCTTAACAGTTGGACAGAGGTTCTTTTCATTAAATTCTGTGCCCTTTCTTCTCCAAACGTACCTTTGCTCATTCCGGCCAAAAAGTTATATTTTAACCTCATCGGTCCACAGAACTTGTTTCCAAAATGCATCAGGCTTGTCTATATGTTCATTTGCAAAGTTCAAACGCTGATTTTTGTGGTGAGGACATAGAAGAGGTTTTCTTCGGATGACTCTTCCATGAAGACCATATTTGTACAAGTATCTCTTTATAGTGGAATAGTGTACCACAACACCAGTGTCTACCAGATCTTTCTGGAGGGATCGTGCAGTCAAACGTGGGTTTTGAATTGCTTTTCTCACAATCATGCGAGCTGTTCTGTCCACTTTTCCTGATGACTGCCATTTCTTAATTACATTCCGAACAGAGGATATTGACATCTGAAAATGCTTTGCTATCTTCTTATAGCCTTCTCCAGCTTTGTGAGCGTCAACTATTTTCAGTTTCAGTTTTCTAGACAACTGCTTAGAACAGTCATGTCCAAAGTCCGGCCCGGGGGCCAATTGCGGCCCACATTTCGTTTTAATGCGGCCCCACTGGTCATTTGGATATATATATAGCTTTTTGTGCCCCTCAACGAACCGTTGGGGGGCCACAAAAGATATATACCATAGTTATCATTCTTGCAGCCTCGGAGACAGGGAGGGGGTGGGACGAGTGCCATCAGATTACATACAGGAGAATCTCCTGTTTACTTGGCGGCCTCTGTAATAGGAAGTCCCATCTCCTGGGATGGCATTGGACGACTGTTCAGTCCATCATAGGAGGTGGGACTTTGTATTAAAAAGGGTGCCGTGTAAACAGGATATTTAGATATATGTAGATATATTCGCCAGCACACCAAGGATTGTTTTAAAACATCCAAAAAAAATTGAATGCATAGAAACGATCACAGAAAACAGTAACGTTTCGAAGTTGCACAGGACCTCTTAGTCAGGCAAGTGTAAACAGGAGATTCTCCTGTATGTAATCTTTTGGTGCTCATTTCGTCCCCCTCCCTGTCCCCTCCGAGGCTGCAAATGGGCATGGATCAGGCTTTACTGATGCCAATGGTGAGGCTGCATTCATGGCAATGGTGAGGCTGCATTCATGGCAATAGTGAGGATGCAGATAAGCACAGATTAGGCTGCATTGATGGGCACTGACCCTTATTTTACTTCACAGTTCTTTAATTAAAATGTTATATTTTTCCTGAAATTTCCCTCTTAAAGTGAAAGTGCGTGTTATACGCTGATAAATACGATATATACAAATAACACGCCTGAGCTCAATCTTAGACTCTTCACCTCACACAGCCACAAAGGCAAGAGAATTCTTGTTGGGCAGTGTATTAGTTAATTTGCATTTGGTTTGAATGTCAGGCAAAATGGTCGGCCCTCACGCATGTTCGCTTTATCAAATCTGGCCATCTTTGAAAAAAGTTTGGACACCCCTGGCTTAGAAGAACCCATGGTGCCGATTGTTGGGGCAAGGTCAGATGAGTCTGGGCATTTAAATCCTTTGAGATTGACATCACCTGGTCTTCCCAGACGATGATTGAGAACAATTCATGACACTGGCAGGTCTCAGCTTTGCAAAAGGGGCAGTGCATGCTATAAATTCTGCAGGGTGCCCAAACTTTTGCAGACGCCATTTTTTTGTTTTCTGTAATTTTGAAAGTGTAAATGATGGAAATAAAATCTAACTTTTTTTGACATATTATAAGAATGTCTAATCTGTAATTTGACGCCTATTGTAGATTTTTTTTTTAACACTGTAGCTGCTGACTTTTAATAAGCACACTTACCTGTGCAGCGTGCCCGCAATGTCGGTCGCCCGAGGCCGATCCATCCTCCGGATCGTGTGCCGGCGCCGCCATCCTCACTAAGGGAAACAGGCAGTGAAACCTTGAGGCTTCACTGCCAGTTTCCTACTGCGCATGGGCGAGTCGGGCGGCACTTTGTGAATGGGCGGCTGTCCTCTGGGAGAAGAAGGCGCGCAATTTCCCAGGAGGCAATGCAAGGAGTAGAAGAGAGAAGATCACAGCGGATGAGGAAGTGGCAGAATAGGACAATCTGCCTAGCAACAGCCATTTCTGGTAAGTATAAAAAAATTCTAATTTTTGGGGCCTCTTTGGCTATTTATTTTTTTTAAGAGTGGACCTCTGCTTTAAGTTTTGACATGTTTGCATTGTTTGAAAATAAGTTATAAGTTTAATTAAACATATGCTGCTAGTACAAAATTGTGAGTATCTCAGTAACAAGGGCAGTGCATTACATGGTGTGTGTTCTTTGTACAGTTTCATAAAATCAAGAAAAATAAAAACAAATCATTTGCATCCGAAATTCTTGCTCTGCTCTGGTAGCTTACCCCTTTTTTCTTTTCTGTGATAATTTCACCCTTGGTCGGTTCCACAGTAAAATATGTTGTCCCCTATAATTTAAAGCGCTTTCTATATATTTTTAATCTATACCTTTTTGCAGATTTTACTCATTAGTGTATTACCCCCCCCCCCCCCCCGACCCACATTAACAGTAATTGACATTATTTCTAAAAGAATATATACATATTTATGATAATGGACTGATTAGCATAAGTCCAGATGTGCCTAAGAGACACAGAATATTTATTTCTAATAATAAAAATCTGGATGCTTTTAGAATCCTATGATTTGTTGAAACTGTCTTGGTTTACTGCACAACAACAAATAAAAGCTTTCTATTTAGGTCTTGCTGGAATACAGATTGGAGGGCAGGCACTGCTTGTACAGTTTTACTGAGGAGAGAAAAACATAGAGGTGGCGGTGCAAGGCATTTTAATCTTCCCACTCTACATGAGATGAGATAAAACCTGGTTTAGAATAGTGTACAGAAATTAATATTATACTCCAGCCAAATTTGTTTCTACAATCTATGATAAAGCAGGAAAGGATTGGGTCCACGTTTAGATTTGTATTGTCCATTAGGGCAATTTCTCCTCACTTCCGCTTAAAGAATAATTGAAGGCATTGGTATTGGTAAACATAGTTACATTGGTCCCCCTTGGGTCAATGTAACTATGTATATACCATACCTGTGTGATGCCCCTGGAAGCTGAAAATCACAGAACAAGACACCACTTCTCCAGTGATCTCCACTTGCTTCTGGGTCCAGCATAGGATTAATTGAATACAACTTGACCTCTCAGCCTCATTTATATAATTTTTTTAAATTAATCCATCTGCATACAGGTAATTGTTGCTCCTATTATAATTTGGTCTTTGTGAAATCAGCCAATTTGGGATTGGATACTAATTTTGTATACATTTCTATGATATGTATACTTCTCCATTAGCTTTTTGTAATTAAATGTTGTGTTTTTTCTATCTTCTATTTTTTAGTAGATATTGCCTGACAAATGTAATTCTCATGAGGAAGCTACTAAACAGTGGTAAAACATGTAGAGAATTTTGTCATTTTGCACTCTCTGAAATTGTCTGTATATTTAGATGGATTTCATTCAGTCAATTTTAACTTTTATAAATAAAATCTTTTTTGATATCTGTTTGTGTAATTAGCACCTTTGAAGTCCCAATTCTTTCTTCTATATTGTTACTAATCAAAGGGATTTGGTACCAATAACTTAAGGATGATAAGCTTTCAAAATTCTTTCTTCGTTGGTAGCCATAGTTGCATGATAGTCAGCAATGTATACTCATACATTAACATAGCCACAAATTCGCTTTTACACGACTATTTACTTGGACTAGCCAGTAAATCCTTGTGTCAGGCCTCGTACATACGACCGTTTTCCTCGACAGAATCCATTAAGAAACTTGGTGGTAGAGCTTTTTTGCCGAGGAAAACGGTCGTGTGTATGTTTTTCATCGAGGAAACTGTCGAGGAACTCGACGAGAAAAAAAAAAACAAGTTCTCTTTTTCCTCGGCGGGAGTCTCAATTTCCTCGTCGTGTTCCTCGTCGGGCTGGTTTTCGACGAGAAACACATTCGTGTGTATTCTTAAAAACCCGCGCATGCTCAGAATAAAATATGAGACGGGAGCGCACCTTCGGTAAAAGTAGCGTTTGTAATGGAGATAGCACATTTGTCACGCAATAACAGACTGAAAAGTGCAAATCGTCTCCTACCAAACTTTTACTTAACACGCAGTAACTGTCACGGAGCCATGAACCAGACGTACAACAAGAGATAAGTGAAAATAAGAATGCTTTATTGAAAATCAAGCTGTAAAGCAAAAGTCCAAACGGATGGTGAAACCGAAGCAGAGTCTTTGCGAAGCCAGAGATCAGGAACCAGAAGGGTAGTCAGACGAAGCCAGGATCAGGAACCAGCAGGGTAGTCAGACGAAGCCAGCATCAGGAACCAGGAGGGAAGTCAGAATCGGAACCAGAAGCAGCAGCAGTCTTAGTAGCATGTGAACACAGGAGGACCAAGCAAGGAACTGAAGCCACAGACCTCCTATATATATGAGCCAGGCATCCAGCTCCTCCCAGTGGAAAGGAGGAGCCGCAGGGTGGGAGGCTACAAGAAACCCAGAAACCAAGATGGCCGCCAGCACATGTCAAACGAAGGAGGACAGCAAGGAGGTAAGACCATGACAGTACCTCCCCCTCAAGGGCCCCTCCTCCGCGGAGCAAAAAACGGTTTCTGAGGGAAGCGTGCGTGGAAGGCTCGGAGCAAGGCAGGAGCATGGACCTCTGCGGAGGGAACCCAGGAACGCTCCTCTGGACCATAACCACGCCAGTGGACCAAAAACTGCACCCGACCGCGGACCAGGCGTGAGTCCAGGATATTGCTCACCTCATACTCCTCATGATTGCCCACTTGGACCGGACGAGGCCGAGGAACCGAGGAAGTGAAGCGATTGCACACCAGTGGCTTCAACAGGGAGACATGAAACACATTGGAGATCCGCATGCCAGGTGGAAGCGCAAGGGCATAGGCCACCGGGTTTACCCTGCGAAGCACTCGGAAGGGACCAACAAAGCGAGGAGCCAGCTTGGGAGTGGGCACACGAAGGTTGAGGTTGCGGGTGGACAACCATACACGGTCTCCGACCTTGTAGGAAGGAGCAGGCGCTCGTCTGCGATCAGCCTGGAGTTTCTGGCGCTGCGCAGAGACCTCAAGGGACTTCTGGATCTGTACCCAAGAAGCACGTAGGACGGAAAGGTGATCCTCCACAGCCGGAATATCCTGGGGAGAGAATGCCTCCGGTAACACGGCAGGTTGGAACCCATAATTGGCCATGAAGGGAGACGTCCCAGAGGAAGAGTTCACCGCCGTGTTCCTGGCAAACTCAGCCCAAGGCAGGAGGTCAACCCAATTGTCTTGGTGATCGGAGACATAGCAACGAAGGAATTGCTCCAAGGCCTGATTGGATCGTTCTGCGGCCCCATTGGACTGAGGGTGGTAGGCCGAGGAGAAGGAGAGATGAATCCCCAACTGGGAGCAAAAGGCGCGCCAGAACCTGGACACAAACTGACTCCCCCGATCCGACACAATCTCCTTGGGCAAACCGTGCAACCGGAAGACCTCCCTGGCAAAAATCGTGGCCAACTCTTGTGCAGAGGGTAACTTCTTGAGAGGAACACAGTGGCACATTTTGGAAAACCGATCCACAATCATGAGAATGACCGTATGGCCTCGGGATGCAGGGAGGTCCATGATGAAATCCATCCCCAGGTGCGACCATGGGCGCTCCCCGGTGGCTATGGGTTGCAGAAGGCCCAACGGAAGGTGCCGAGGGGATTTACTCTGGGCACAAACGGAGCATGCCGCTACATATGTGGCGATGTCGGAACGTAGGGAAGGCCACCAGAACAGACGTGAAACAGCCCAGGACAGCGGATTCTTTCCAGGATGCCCCGCGGTCTTGGAGTTATGGTAGGTTCGCAACAACCGAGTGCGCAACTCCTCAGGCACAAAACATCTGCCGTTGGGTCTCCCAGAGGGAGCACCAGATTGAGCCGCCAAAATCTGCTCACCCAGGGGAGAGGTCAGGCTGGTGCGAATGGCGGCCAGGATCTGATTCGGAGGTATGACCGAAGTCGGAATCGATTCCTCCCTGGACAGCTCGGAGTACTGCCGTGATAAGGCATTCGCCCTGATGTTCTTGGAACCGGGTAGGTAGGAGACCACGTAATTAAAACGTGACAAGAACAGAGCCCATCTGGCCTGACGTGGTGACAATCTCTTGGCCTCAGAAAGGTAGGTCAGATTCTTGTGGTCCGTCAGGATGAGAACCGGAACCACCGAGCCCTCGAGCAAGTGCCTCCATTCTTTAAGGGCCTGCACGATGGCCAATAACTCCCTGTCACCAATCTGATAGTTGCACTCCGCGGGAGACAGTTTCCGGGAGTAAAACCCACAAGGAAGCAGAGGACCCTCTGGTGTTCTACGCTGAGACAGAAGAGCGCCTACTCCCGTCTCAGACGCGTCCACCTCGAGGACAAAGGGCAACCCAGGGTTGGGATGCGACAGAATCGGAGCCGACACAAAGGCGGATTTTAGGGCCTCAAAAGCTCGGATGACCTCGAGCGGCCAGACCTGGGAATTACTGCCCTTCCTGGTCAGATCCGTGAGAGGCTTGGCCAGCATGGAAAAGTCCCTGATGAACTTCCGATAATAATTGGCGAAGCCCAAAAAGCGCTGCAGGGAACGAAGACCACTGGGCTGGGGCCACTGTAAGACAGCCGAAACCTTCTCAGGATCCATGGAGAACCCCTCAGCGGAAATGATGTAACCTAGGAAGGTTACCTGGGATCGGTGAAATTCGCATTTCTCAAGCTTACCGAACAGCTTGTTCTCTCGTAACCGTTGCAACACTCGTTTGACATCCAGAATGTGGGCCTCCATGGATTCAGAATATACCAAGATGTCATCCAAATAGACCACCACACACTGCTGCAACAGGTCACGGAAAACATCATTGATGAATTCCTGAAAGACTGCGGGCGCATTGCACAACCCAAAGGGCATAACCAAGCATTCATAATGACCGGTCCGGGTGTTAAACGCGGTCTTCCACTCATCGCCCGCCTTGATCCTTACCAGGTTATATGCCGCCCTCAGGTCGAGTTTGGTAAAGACCGTGGCCCCTTTAAGGCGATCGAACAGCTCGGAAATCAAGGGTATCGGGTAAGCATTCTTGATCGTGATGCGATTGAAACCCCTGTAATCGATGCAAGGCCTCAACTCACCGCCCTTCTTTTTCACAAAGAAAAATCCAGCCCCTGCCGGGGACGAGGATTTGCGAATGTGCCCGTGTGAAAGCGCCTCCATCACGTACTCCTCCATGGCCTCATTCTCCGCTACCGACAGTGGATAGACCTTGCCACGAGGAGGAACGGCACCAGGTTGTAACTCTATGGCACAATCGTATGGGCGGTGCGGAGGTAGGGCAACCGCGCGCACCTTATCGAATACATCCCGGTACTCCTCGTATTCAGGAGGCAACAGAGAGTCCGAGGAAGTACACAGCAACTTGACAGGCCCATGGATGCAACTAGCCCCACACTGCGGTGACCACGAGAGGATCTCGGCCGATCTCCAATCGAAAGTCGGATTATGCTTCTGGAGCCAGGGGTACCCCAAGACCACCGAGTAGTGTGGAGACGAAATAACCTGGAAGCAGACCGACTCTCTGTGAACGGCACCAATGGTTATCCCCACTGGAAGGGTCTCATGAGTCACGTGTGACGGCTGGAGGGGTCTGCCGTCTATCGCCTCAAGAGCCAGCGGGGAACCTCGAGCCTGCAGAGGAATGGAATTGGCGGCAGCGAACACACTATCAATGAACAAACCACCAGCACCAGAGTCCACCAACGCCTGGGTCGTCACCGAGCCCCCGACCCAGGAGAGGACAACAGTGATCAGTGGTTCGTCAACACGGGAAACCGAGGACGAGGAGACTCCACCCAAGATCTGCCCCCGACAGGATCTCAGGTGCGAGCGTTTCCCGGACGGTTCGGACATGCCAACCGAAAATGACCACCGAGACCACAGTACATGCATCGGCCCTCGCATCTCCGGAGTGCCCTCTCCCCCTCAGACAGGCGAGCAAACCCCAGCTGCATGGGTTCACCCCCAGACAAGTCAACCCCAGGAGGCGTGGGAGGAGAGGGAGGCACGGGTGGGACAGCAAACTTAGGTGCCAAACTGTTAGGAGGCCTCCGCAGGCACTCCTTAAAGGAAGGTCTCTCCCTGAGTCTGGTGTCAATCAAAATCAGGAAAGAAATAAGAGCCTCGAGCTCCACTGGTAGGTCCTTAGCTGCAACCTCATCCTTCAAGGCCTCCGAGAGACCATGAGAGAAAGCAGCGACCAGAGCCTCATTATTCCAGCCCACCTCTGCTGCCAGGGTACGAAACTCAATGGCGTATTCGGCTACGGATCGTGAACCCTGTCTGACGGACATCAGGAGCTTCGCAGCAGAGGCAGCGCGAGCCGGCACATCGAATACCTTCCGAAGAGAAGCAACAAAACCGGAAAACTCGGCAACCACCGGATTGTTGTTCTCCCATAAAGGGCTGGCCCAGGCCAAGGCCCTGTCCGAGAGCAGCGAGATCAAGAAGCCCACCTTTGATCTCTCAGTAGGAAAGGCATGTGGCAGCAACTCGAAATAAATGCCCACCTGGTTAAGGAAACCTCGGCACTGAGTTGGCTCTCCCCCAAAGCGCTGTGGAAGGGGGGCAGAACCGGTCATACCCCGAAACACCGCAGGCGCAACAACAGGTGTCGGGGTAGACTCTGGCGCAACAACCAGAGCGGCAGTAGGAACGGGCCCAGGAGCGACCACCGACCCATCGGCAACGGGAGCGAAATGAGCCGTGCGTTCAAGCAGGGTTTGCAACGCCACAGCGAACCGACCCAACAGGTGATCCTGCTGATCAAGTCTGGCAACCAGCGTGGGTAGCGAGGATGGCCCTGTACCGTCAGAATTCATGGCTTGGTCCTAATGTCACGGAGCCATGAACCAGACGTACAACAAGAGATAAGTGAAAATAAGAATGCTTTATTGAAAATCAAGCTGTAAAGCAAAAGTCCAAACGGATGGTGAAACCGAAGCAGAGTCTTTGCGAAGCCAGAGATCAGGAACCAGAAGGGTAGTCAGATGAAGCCAGGATCAGGAACCAGCAGGGTAGTCAGACGAAGCCAGGATCAGGAACCAGGAGGGAAGTCAGAATCGGAACCAGAAGCAGCAGCAGTCTTAGAAGCATGTGAACACAGGAGGACCAAGCAAGGAACTGAAGCCACAGACCTCCTATATATATGAGCCAGGCATCCAGCTCCTCCCAGTGGAAAGGAGGAGCCGCAGGGTGGGAGGCTACAAGAAACCCAGAAACCAAGATGGCCGCCAGCACATGTCAAACGAAGGAGGACAGCAAGGAGGTAAGACCATGACAGTAACATGAGATTAGCAAAAGAAGCCCCAAGGGTTGTGCCAGTGGAATCGAACTTCCCCTGCCGCCGTACGTGTTGTATCTGCCGCGTTTGAGAACAACGAGATTTGGTCTTGACAGTGTGTACACAAACAAAAGATTGTCAAGTTTTCCGACAAGCCTAACAAGGAACTCCTCGAGGAAAACAATGTTTCATTTACGACAAGTTCCTCGGTCGTGTGTACGAGGCCTCATACATTCACATAGCCACAGATTCGCTTTTACGCGACTATTTACTTGGACTAGCCAGTAAATCCTTGTGTCACTGAAAAAAACTCTAATGTCTTCCCTTTTATACTCACTGTCATCTTCAGTTATGCTTTTTCTACATTATGTATAGTCGCACTGTGGTTCCTATAGCTCACCTTCTCCCCCAGTGGTGATAACCTCAGCAATCTTGCTCATAGAACTTGATCTTCCTAAGCCAGTTTCTCTAAGTACAAGTCAGTGTCAGTGATTCTGAGCACCACACTGACTAACCCCTATGAACTATATTCCTCTTTGCTCTTCCTCTCCTACCTCTCAGCTCTTCAAACTGCATTAGGTGTAGCCCTCCCAAACGTGATTAGACTATTGATGAAACGCCAATGTATTTCAGACCTATACTTGTTTCCATTAAGCAGTCTGGGTGTTTAATGTAAAGATCAATATTAAATACAAACAGAAATTCTAGTGCACTGTAAAATTAGCACAAATGATAAAAGCTCAAACAAAGTAGAAACATGATGTAGATCCTCAAGAACAGTAAAGAGACAAATAAAGACTGGAGATCAAACATCAGACAGACAAGGCTATCAAACATGGACCGATACCAAAAATCCAATATGGTAAATCACATAACTTAGTCCATGTAGGTGCAATAAAAGTATATACAAAGATCCTTGCCTTTAGCAGTTGTCATGTTTATTTTTTTTATACCATCCTTTGTTCTATGATGAAGAACAAGGTTAATAGAGTCCTCTTCATTAGTGAATTGTATTATGTTATTGTCTGACATGCACTGAATATGATGAATACACACTGGATAAAATATTTCAACTTGTGATTGGTTAAATCTTAATAATCAACAATCCTAGTGTGTGGCTTAGTGTCTATACATAATTGCTAGCCAGTGTGTGTAGCTTAAAGCGGTGGTTTCCCCTAAAACTAATTTCTAACAATAGATTCGTAAGACCCGTTACACTGCGGGTAGGCTGGCTTTTTTTTTTTTTTTTTCGTACATACCGAGATCTCCCCGTCTCGTCCCTAGGCGGTGGGCGGAACTAGTTGATTGACGTTCCTCGGACGGGCGCGTACGTGACGTCACGACTTTCCGAAAGAAGCCGAACGTCGCTGCGCATGCGCCGTATAGAGTCGGCTCTATACGGCGCATGCGCAGCGACGTTCGGCTTCTTTCGGAAAGTCGTGACGTCACGTACGCGCCCGTCCGAGGAACGTCAATCAACTAGGAACGCCCACCGACAAGGAACGAGACGGGGAGACGGGGAGATATCGGTATGTACTATAAATAAAAAAAATAAAAAAGCCAGCCTACCCGCAGTGTAACGGGTCTTACGAATCTATTGTTAGCAATGTGTTTTAGGGGGAACCACCCCTTTAAGGTAGCATCTGATAAAATGTGCAGGTAAAACTGCTACTATAACTTATAAGCAGATACATCCAAAATATTGCACCAATTGTTCAAATATACAGATATTATATTATTATACAGTATACAAATATCAGCTTCCCCTCCTGATCAATTTTTCTGACCCACTGCTTAACTTTTTTTTGTGAGGCTGCAAATAACAGTTGTGGCCCAGAGTCATTCACCATAGGAGGTGATTGATATACTACAGAGGTCTCCAAACTATGGCCCTCCAGTTGTTCAGGAACTACATCTCCCGTCATGCCCTCCCATCATGCCTAGTCATGTCTGTGAATGTCAGAGTTTTACAATGCCTCATGGGACGTGTAGTTCCACAACAGCTGGAGGTCCATAGTTTGGAGATCCCTGATATACCATATCAGGACATCTATAGATGAAGGAAACTGGTGTCCAAACACCTGAGAAAGTCAAGTCATAGGGTTACTTTAGAGGGAAACTATAGTGGTTTGGGGTAAACATCATATTTTTAAAGGTAATATAAAATCTATGATGCCGCAGTACATAGGGTGGGAGAAAACAAATGACTGATCGTCAGACTATGTGGAAGGCTTGTGGGACACATGAGGATTGATGCGGGCTAAATTGAGTAGAAGCATATGTGAGAAATCTTCCCAGTCAGACCTTACCTACTAAACTGTTTGGAAATCTACAATATGTGAGTGTTATTTTACAGTGAGCACTATATGTATCCTTGTAGGCAGGTACAGTTTATCATCCGTCCTATGGATTATGCTTTTTTGCTATCCACTGTACAGAGAGGATGAGGGATGGGAGGATATTTGTTCTTCTGAAGTCTCCATATTTGTCATCAGGGAAGCATTTGTCCATTTAGACCAGGGGTGCCCAACCAGTGGCCCGGGGGCCACATGTGGCCTGTGGAGCCCTCTGATGTGGCTCGCGACCTCCTGGTCTGGGATGAAATAGAAAAGAATCCTGTTATTAAAGTGTATATAGGGGCATATCTTTACTGGGCTGATTTCAAACTGATCCGCAGATGCAGAGCAATGCACCTACAGGTTACCTGCACTGAGCCATAGACATCTATTATTACCTGCGAGTTTAGTGAGCTTTCTGAAAGTGCATCAAACCTAAAGAATATAATAGAAGTCTATTGCAAAGTGCAGAAAAGCCAAGGGTACACTGTGTTGCACCCACAGCCCTGGTAAACCACAGCACATCAGTGTGAAAGCAGTCATGGCATCTTTCACACGGTCAGTCCGACCCAATTGGTCCCTCCATTAACCTCTAAGGAGTGGCAGATGTAAACCGACTTGTGTCCTACCTTCAATACAATCTGCTCTGCATGTGCGACTGGACGCGAACCTGCCATCCACTCACTCCGCTCATTGTGGCCCGCGACCAGTTACAAAGTCGCTTAAGTGGCCCTCGCGCTTAAAAAGGTTGGGCACCCCTGATTTAGACGCTGCAACACTGGATAACCTTAGCGGACATATTTAGTGAGGACCATGCTAATACATAGGACTGTCCCATTGCAATTGGCATGCATTTGCAAAGTGGATAGAGTAGGACAGGATCCCTGCTGGTTATAGACAGTGCATTTAGCTCTATAGAGAGGCTCCTATTGAGGAGGGACAGAACAGGGATACCGCAACTGGCTCCACTATCTGGGAACTCTACACAGCTGGGACAAAGATCTTTCTATCAGTCTTTCAAGTGCAACAGCACTGCTGCTCTGCATAGGCACCCCCTCCACTAATAATGCTCCGGTAACATAAGCATTATTAAAGTGAGACCTCAAGGGATAGAACTGTGCCAAAGTACTGCCAATTTTCTTGAGAACTGCTGTACCTGAGTCACCTGTGTTATCAAGACTCTGATGTCATATTGTTTTGGGACTGTTAAGTAAGCACCTTGCCGCTGCCCTTCTTGTGTTTTTTGTTACTTCTAATTACTTCTAATTTACCAAATAATACTGTGCCCCTTTATTTGGTCTTTGTGTGCCTTTATTCCAACTTGGGTGCCAATCACTCCTCTCATCGATTAGTGGAGAGCAGTCCTTTCTTTCCCCATCTCTTATTTTTATTGGCAAATTGTGCCACTCAGTCCTGCGGCCACTTTAATTGGTCATCAAGGGAGATGAGGCATTGCTGTGTCTACAGTTCAGCCCAGCAGGGGCCCTGTGACCTGGAGTAGGTGTATGCCGCCTCAGGAGCCAGGCAGTGGGCAGTGACAGGCATAGCTGCAGCGCCTCAAACTGGTCTTCTCTATATGTGCAGTGTGGGTCAGAGCACAGTGGGCCCCCATACCCTTGGAGCCCATGTGCCCCACACACACTGCACACATGGATGATATTATGCCACTAATTCCAATCAAATCTGTTCATTTAAGCTGAAGGGGATTGTGAAACTCACTATATATGTGATTCTGCACTTCCAGGTTTTGGGCCCAATCCCTCTGTGATGTTGCACAGCGGGAGCTGATCAGCGGATCCCACAGACCTGTTGTCCGCCGTCACCTGCTAATCATTCGGTACACTGACAGAATGCCAGTTTGCCTATGTAAACAGGGCAGATTGTCGTTCTGCCATTACAGAAGACACAGACCATGTGTTTCTGTAAAGAAGAAACATTAATCCATGTCTTCCCCTAGTAAAAACACCTCCCCACTACACTGAAACATTAACTAGGCACACAGTTAACCCTTTAATCGCCCCTGATGTTAACCCCTTTCGTACCAGTATCATTAGTACAGTGACAGTGCATACTTTAGCACTGATCACTGTAATAATGTCACTGGTCCCCAAAAAGTGTCAAAAGTGTCAGTTAGGTGTCCGATTTGTCCACCACAATATCGAATTTCCGCTATAAGTCGCTGATCGCCGCCATTACTAGTAAAAAAATAAAAATCTCACAGTTTGTAGATGCTATAACCTTTGCGCAAACCAATCAATATACGCTTTTTGGGATTTTTTTTTAGCACAAATATGTAGCAGAATACATATTGGTCTAAATTGATAAAGAAATTCTATTTTTTTTATTGGATGTGTTTTAGAGCAGAAAGTAAAAAAAACATGTTTTTTCTTTTTACAAAATTGTCCGGGGGTTCTTTGTTTTTAGTGCAAACAATAAAAAACACAGAGGTGACCAAATACCACCAAAAGAAAGCTCTTTTTGTGGGAAAAAGGGATGTAAATTTATTTGGGTACAGTGTCGCAAGACCACTGTCAGTTAAAGTAACACAGTGCCGTTTTGCAAAAAACGGCCTGGTCAGGAAGGGGGGTAAATCTTCTGGAGGTGAAGTGGTTACATCTGTATGCCTAGGGTCTTGCTTTAAGGTTTCCAAAATATATCTGACTGCTACATTATACACAATGCTTATTTGCTTACTGTGTTAAACAACTTTGAATGTATATTGATTACAATTATTTTTGCAATTATATTAATTAAAATCTTGCAGAACCATTCCTGAATTGTAGCAATCAGGCTTCATTGCAGGCTGATTAATTACAATTCTGTGCTAGTCATTTGGAAGAAACACTGAGCCAGAGATAGCTGATATGTGGCAACATGTGTTATAGAACTACAAATCCCATACTATCCGGAAACAAGCTAGCTGCCACAGTATGCAATTCCTTACACCAGCATAAAAGCAAGAATTGAAAACAGGCAAAATGTTGATGTTCCCACCCATACTAATTGATAGACGTATAAATAAACCAACTCCAGCGTGGTAGGGTACGCTTCCTGAAGACGTTCACAACGAAACGTACGTCGAGGCGGTACCTATCCACGCACGGCATTTCGTCACGCTGGTTCTGATCGTCGCCGAGGTGGAACGCACGCTCGGGACACGAGTGCAGCACACAGCGTCTAGGACTAACCATCCGATCCAACGCGATTGAGCCTCAGTGCCGGGTTTGAGGCACCTCAAATAGTAAGCGGCCATTTGGCTCCCTCTGTTTATATTTTTATACTTTTAATAAATAAGTTACACTATGTTTGGCACTATTCTATTTTACATGCATCTACTGGGATATTTCTGATCGCAAGAATTAATACTGCCAGGACGCATCTGATCATACAGGTCTGCCTGTTAAAGCTTTATATGTCTCCTTTTTTGGTATCAAAATAAGGAGCATTTCCATTCGGTAAGGAGCCATCTACATTCATTCACTTCGGGTGTATATGAGTTTAAATGATGAAGGTGGAATACTACTGATTTGATCAGGAGCACGCATCTGTCTTTAATCATTGAGGACTGTTTATGGACTTTTTTCTTTCTCATGCATTTATTGGACTTATTCACTTCATTGAGATCACAAAGTCATATATTATGTTTGGCACAGGATTAATCGACATCCAACAGGCAGTATTAGTACTGCAATAACGGACATTTGTACTAGATCATCTATTACTATTAGGTGTTGTAGTAATTTACATTTATTTCTTTGCACTTGATTTAAGTATGGATTACTAATTTATTATTGTTAGCGCACCCACCCTCCACATATATCACTGTTATAATCAATTGATTATTTTGGTTTGCAGCTATAGTTTTATCTTATTTTTTAACTTTTTGGCGCGAGATACTATTTACACATTTAAAATGTTGATGTTGTTAGAGATGTTCCTAAAGCTTCTTCTGTAGTTATTGTGAATGTATACAATGAAAAGTAATACTGAGTTTGTTTCCCACCCCAAAGTACACATTTCCATCGCAGTGTTTGAGAGCCTTTCCCTAGGTAGCATTTAGGCTTTGAACTTTGTGTCAGATATATTTTTGTACTTTTCCTTTTATTTTATTACATTATAATTTTGCAGTCTAAATGAGCAACCCAGTCCTTAATTTGACATAGATGAGACAGGTTCACTTTAGGCTTTTTGCCCACATCTTTGTGTAGGATTGTGCCGGCTGCCCCATTAGCATTCTTCTTCTGAGGATCTGCTTTATTATGAGTGTAGTTTCTTTGTACCCTCTGCAGCTTATCTGCTTTTAGCCAGGTACTGTGGTCTACCTCCATACTCCAAAGATGTGCTGGTAAGATAATTAGCCCCAGTATGCATATGTATGCATGTGAGGTAGGGACCCTAGATTCTAGGCTCCTTGAGGGCAGGGCTGATGTGAATGTGCAATATATGTAAACTTCTGCATACATTGTTTGCATCATATAGTTACATAGTTAGTCAGGTTGAAAAAAAGACACAAGTCCCTTTAGTTCAACCATTAAAAATGGGGGAAAATCATACAATCCCATAAACGCAATCCTATACTCACAGTTGATCCAGAGGAAGGCAAAAAAAAAACAGAAAAGCATGAACAAATTTGCTCCAGCAGGGGGAAAAATCCTTCTGATCTCCCGAGAAGCAATCAGATATTCCCTGGATCAACTTTACCTATAATGCCTCGTACACACGACCGGGATTCCCGACGGGATAAGATCCATCGGAAATCTTGGGGGGAAAACCGAGAACCTGCTTGGTAACTTTTCCCCCGTATACACGAGAGGTTTTCCCGTCGGGAAGACTCCGATGAGATCTTTGCTCGGGAATCCCGACCGTGTGTATGCTCTATCGCAATTATTGCCATAGGAAAACTGCCGGGAAAAAGTCAGCCGGCAGGAAAAAAGAGAGCCGGTTCTCTTTTTTTTGTCCGGCAGTTTTTGGGCAGTTTTCCCATTGGAAAACTGCGAGGAGCATACACACAGACGGGATTACCTGCCAAAATCTCTCCTCGCAGTTTTCTCGTCGGGAAACCCAGCCGTGTGTACGAGGCTTAAATGTTGGTATCCAGTTATATTATGTACATTTAGGAAATAATTCAGGCTTTTTTTAAAGCAATCTACTGAGCTGGACAGAACCACCTCTGGAGGAAGTCTATTCTACATTTTCACAGCTGTTACTGTGAAAGAAGCCTTTCCGTATTTGGAGATTAAATCTTTTTTCCTCCAAATGTAAAGAGTGCCCCCTTGTCCCATGTGATGACCTTAAAGTAAATAACTCTACACAAAGTTAACTATATGGACTACTTATGTATTTGTACATGTTGATCATATCCCCCCTTAATCTCCTCTTGTCAAGAGAGAATACATTCAATTCATCAAATATTTCCTCATAGCTGAGCTCCTCCATGCTTCTTATCAGTTTGGTTGCCCTTCTCTGCACTTTCTCCAGTTCCCAGAAATCCTTTTTGTAAACTGGTGCCCAAAACTGAACTGCATATTCCAGATGAGGTCTTACTAATGATTTGTACAGGGGCAAAATGATATCTCTCTCTCTGGAGTCCATACCTCTCTTAATACAAGAAAGGACTTTGCTCGCTTTGGAAACCGCAGCTTGGTATTGCATGTTATTATTGAGCTTATGATCTACCAAAACCCCCAGATCCTTCTCCACCACTGATTCCCCCAGCTGTACTCCCCCTAGTATGTATGATGCATGCATATTCTTAGCCCCCAAGTGCATAACTTTACATTAATCAACATCATAGGCGTGTGCACAGGGTGTGCCAGGTGTGCCCAGGCACACCCTAATCACCCTGTGTAGCACAGATTCCCCCTACTGCCTTTGTTCCCCCACTCCTTCCCCTTTGCAGCCCCGCCGGCTTCCCTACTCGCCTCTCTCTCTGGCTGTTGCTGCAGGGATGTTTTAGGATGAGTGGAGGAAGGGGCTGGTAAATATGTAACTTATTAGCCCCTTCCCTTTCATTGTGAGTAATCGGTAGTATGTGTTTGAGCTTTGGGGGGCACACCCTAATGCAATAGGCTGCGCACACCTATGATCAACATTAAACCTCATTGGCCACATAGTTGCCCAATTAAGCAGTGCATTGAGGTTGGCTTGTAAGTTGAATACATCAAGTAAGGTCATTATTCCACTGCATATATAATGCTTATAATAACAAAAATAATCAGAATCCTATGTTTTGCTACTGAGAAAATAAGCTTTCACTACATCTGGAACATAATTATCTTTTTAGGGCTGCTAATGAAATAATCTGTGCATTTTCCTGAGAGCCTACAACATAAATATGAATCCTGGAAACCACAATTAATGTGATCTATAGAAAGAGATGGGATATCCTGATTGTAAATGAATATTTAAACATCTAATTTGTGATGGCCATGACAATTTTTGTCTAACCATAGACAGAATTGCTCATCCAGATAGCTCATCCAGATGATTTAGATGGCACCTCATTTTATGACTTTCTGAGAGTTTAAAGGTAAATATTGCCTACTGTCATCAATGTGATTTCAACACAGGATTGCCTAATCTCAACAAGGAGTTCTTGGTGCAGGCTGCAGAATGGAAGTTAGCATTAGGGCTTAGGTTAGTGTTAGGTTCATTTTAGGGGCTAAGTTAAAGAGGAGCTCTAGGCTTCCCCCAACCCGCCGCCATTTCAACCCCACCTCAAATCACCACGGCCATCTGAACCAAAAGTGGGAGCAGGTACCTGTCAAAATCAGGCACCTGCTCCCCCCCAAAAAGTGGCGAATGTGGCACTGGAGGGGGGGAGGGTGCAAACAAGCAAAACTTTTCTAATACACTTTAGGTATTAGATTTAAAAGGGGTTAAGTGTAAAAGGCTTGCTTTATGAATTAAGCTTTAGGGTGGAAAAAAATATGGCTTAGTTCTTTTTAGGGTTTAGTGATATGGTAACTGTTTAAGAAGTTAATTGTCAAGGGGTACTTTAGTGTAGGGGATAAAATAGTAAATGCTGCTTTGCACACTGGTTCTCATTGAGTGAGTGAGTGAGTGAGTGAGTAACTTGTATAGCGCAACAAATGCAAACTTAATCCCCTCAAGGCGCTTGCATCCAGTGTTGTCCTGATCCTTTAGAAGAGGTGGGTCTTTAGTTTTTTCCTAAAAGCCCAATGGTTTTCTTCCAAGCGGATGGTCGTGGGTAGAGCATTCCAAAGCGAGAGCCTTGTGCCAAAAAATACCCAAGCCAGGCCACCAGCACTAAAAACAACTTTATAATTTCTAGCTAAAACTTACCTGCAATTGGCTGAATTTTTTACTCACCTACTTGAGACTTGCGCGGACTTTTGCAGTCCTTTACACCAGCATTCTGATCCCAGAAGGCTGGTGGGTTCTCTTTCTTCCGAAGCACAGGAAAAATATACTCTATGTAGACTCTAAAGCCTCATACACACGATTGGGCTTCCATCTGACTTTTCGGTGGATTTTTGTCCGAAGGGGCGTTGGTCATGAACTTGGTAAATATTATCTACTGTCATCAATGTGATTTCAACACAGGATTGCCTAATCTCAACAAAGAGTTCTTGGTGCAGGCTGCAGAATGGAAGTTAGCATTTTCAGCCAACATTCACCAAATCACATGTTTTTTCAGCTCTTTACCGCCACCCTTTGGGCAACTTCAAATTGGTTGATGTTTAGCATTGGTTCGGAGCATGCGTGTTTGTACTTTGGATTTTAGTCCGATGGACTTGTGTACACACGATCATCGGATGTAACACATTTGTTGTTGGAAAGTTTGAGAGCATGCACAGCGAACATTTGTCAGTGGAAATTCCGACAACAATTGTCCAATGGAGCATACAGACGGCCGAATTGTCCGATAAAACACGTCTGTTGGACCGTTGTCGTCGGAAAGTCCGATTGTGTGTATGGGCCTTAACACATGCTAGGTGAATGATTTCTAACAATACTGAAGATTTTTCCAGGCCTGCACCTGTGTCTTGGGTCTATATGGGGAAGCTACACCCACTCCTGTTGGTACAGCTGATCATGGACAGTCAGCAGAGGCAGTGCCAGGTAGAAATATCACCAGTCTGGGTTTTGAATCATGTATCTGTATATTTGTCTTCCTGAAACCTGTACACATTATTTAACCAGACTGTGGCTCACTGTCAGCAAGATCTTTGCAGGCTTTCCCCTCCAGGGAGCCCAATCAGGAGCTGCCAGATCCTCTGGTTCCCTCCCCCTGAGAAGTTCAAATACCTGGAGGAGCCGAATGAACAGAGCTCAGGTCACACATGCCATACTCCTCCTGGCCCTATGCGTGTCTGCTGTGTGTGCCAGGGCAGAGCTGCTAAGCCTGGAGAAGAGCCTGGTGTAAGGTCCCAGGCTTGATGGCTCAGTCACCCTTCCGGTTAGATACTTCTACATCCAGGCAGTGGACAGTGCAGGACAACCACTCACCACCTTCCTGGGTAATGATCAGTCGCTCATCCCATCGAAAGTGATCCATGGATCCTCGAAGTACTACCATACAGGGCACATCACAGCATGGTCCAGCATCACTGTCACTTCCCTCTTACAATGCTCAAATGAGGGGATCAGAGTACATCTCATGTTTGATCACATTATACTGACTACAGGGCAGCTGACCTCCTCTCCACCTGGCTGTCATGCAGAACCTTATGTTCAGAAAGTATTGAAGCCGGGGGAATCAGAGTGACAGACAGAAAAGTCATATTTTTGGAAGGAAATCACTGACAGGTTTATTTAGGGTACATTCACACTACATGCGCACTATATAGCACAGATTGATTATTGTTAAATGCAATAGAGTTGACCGCAGTACCATGTGGTTTGGTGTTGCACAATTTAAAAAATCATGCCTGCCTTATTCTTTGTGTGTTTCAGTCCTCCACATATAAACGTGCAAAAATGTGCCTTTTATGGTGTGAACCGGCCCCTAATGCCACATGTACACTCTTAGCCAGATTCAGGTAGATGTGCGTAACGTTAGGCAGGCGTAGTGTATATCATATACGCTACGCCCCTGTAAGTTAGAGAGGCAAGTACAGTATTCACAAACAACTTGCGTCCCAAGTTACGGCAGCGTAGTGTAAATGTGCCGGCTTAAGCGCGCCTAATTCAAATGTGGAAGAAGTGGGCGTGTTTTATGTAAATTAAGCATGACCTCACGTAAATGAAGTTTTGAACGAACGGCGCATGCGCCGTCCTTGGACGTAACCCAGTGCGCATGCTCCAAATTACGCCGCAAAGACTCATTGCTTTCGACGTGTACGTAAATTACGGCCAGCCCCATTCACGGACGACTTACGCAAACGACGTTCAAATTTAAAAATTTTACGCGGTTCCGACATCCATACTTAACATTGGATGGGCCATCTTTTTGGTGGTTTATCTTAACGCCTGAAAACGCCTTACGTAAACGGCGTATCTTTACTGCGACGGGCAAGCGTACGTTCATAAATAGGCGTATCTCACTGATTTACGCATTCTAGGCGTAAATCAGCGTACATGCCCCTAGCGGCCAGCATAAATAGACAGCTAAGATACGACGGCGCCGGCGGTCGTATCTTAGAAACATTTAAGCGTATCTCAATTTGAGAATACACTTAAATATACGACGGCGCAGATTCGGAGTTACGACGGCGTATCTCTACCTGAATCTGGCTATCTGTGTTTTTGCTAAATTCTGCCACCCAATCCTGCGAAGATTGTACTTGGGTAAGACTGGGCTGGTGAGTTAATGTACTGAAAAACAGACTAACTGGGGGGGGGGGGGGGGTTACTGGAGACAAACTGACCTGGGAAGAGGTATTGTGCTGGAGACATACTGACTGGGGGGATTGTACTGGCGACAGGCAGACTGGGGGTGGAGGGCAGGGGAGGGTTCGCAGGGGGGGAGAGTGGAAATCTCCCCCTGGGCTGGTGACACTATGCACAGCCACCGGCCGCCACTACCAAATGCTGTTTTTGCAGAGCAGGAATATGCCTGCTGGAGCTCTGTTAACACAGTTCACGGCTGCTGCTCACCTCCCACTGTGTGGACTCTGATGTAAGGGGGGCCTCTGTGCGGACTCTGATGTAAGGGGGGGTCTCTGTGCGGACTCTGATGTAAGGGGGGCCACTGTGCGGACTCTGATGTAAGGGGGGCCACTGTGTGGACTCTGATGTAAGGGGGCTCTTGTGATCATGAAAAATCTTAGACTGTTTTCCTCGATCCATCACTTTTCCACGCTCTATGGGCCGCTTGACTGGACTTGCCCCCCAGGCCTAAGGCTGACAGCCCTCCCCTGGTGGAGGGGATTGTACTGGGGCAAACTGATCTAGGGGGATTTTACTATGGGACAGTCAATGTTTTGGCAGAAGGGATTTCTCTATCCACCTAATTTGTGTGGCTGAAAAATCTGTATATGGCCAGCTTAACAACATCCTGCACTGTATACACTGTATTATAGACTGCACATTCCTGCATTATATACACTAAATTGTACATTACATACTCCTGCACTATATACACTATATTGTACATTTCGACCCAGCTTGCCCCTGACCTGTCTCTGGATTCCTGCTTCCTTTTGTGACCTTGGCCTGTGCTCTGACTCTTCTCCTGCCTTATGTTCCTGTACCTTGCTACCCAGCTGTGTACCAATCTCAGAATGTATCCTGACTCTGTCTCTGTCAGATGTTCCTGTATTTTGCTGTCCCAACTGTTGATGACCTTGGGCCAGATTCAGAAACAAGATACAACGGCGTATCTCTGAGTGCAGGAGGTCGTATCTATGCGCCTGATTCAGAGAATCAGTTACGCATAGATATCCCTAAGATCCGACCGGTGTAAGTGTCTTACACCGTCGTATCTTAGGCTGCATAATCTTGCTGGCCGCTCGGTGGCGCTTCCGTATAGTTACGCGAGGAATATGCTAATTAGGTATTTACGCCGATTCAGAAACATACGTCCCGCCGGCGCATTATTTTAGGTCATTTCCGTTAGGCTTTTTTCGGCGTATAGTTACCCCTGCTATATGAGGCGTAGCTAATGTTAAGTATGGCCATCTTTCCGGCGCCGAGTTTCGAAATTTTACGTTGTTTGCGTAAGTTGTACGCGAATAGGGCTTTACGTCATTTACGTTCACGTTGAATCCAATACGTCCTTGCGGCGTACTTTAGAGCAATGCACACTGGGATATTTTACGGACGGCGCATGCGCCGTTCAAAAAATACGTCAAAAACGCAGGGTCAAGTGAAATTTAAATAAAACACGCCCCCAACATCCCCATTTGAATTAGGCAGGCTTACGCCGCCACACATATGTTACGCCGCCGTAACTAAGGGCGCAAGTTCTTTCTGAATACAGAATTTGCGCCCAAAGTTACAGCGGCGTAACGTATCGGAGATACCTTACGCCCGCAGAAAGATGCGCGCATCTTTCTGAATCCAGCCCCTTGTGTCTTGGCTATTCTCCTGTCTGCTGAGTCTCTAATCTCCCTATCTGGTTATCCATTGTCATCTGCATCCTGCAACCAATGCTGCCGCTGTCTGCTACACTCGCCTTCATGCAACTCTGTGTCCTCACACCACACTTTCAAGTAATTCTTTTAAGCTATGGCCCATCTTCATGATGATCTACGGCGATCTTCCACTGCCAAATTCAAACTTGGTATGGATCTGTGAAGAAGATGAATTGAAGCCTTCCACACTACAATAAGCCACTTTGAATATCTTGTCCTGCCCTTGGGGTGTGCAATGCACCAGGAACTTTTCAGCAATTCGTAATTTATATTTTAGGGGACTTTCTCAATCTCTTCATGATTGTGTACCTTAACGACATTCTCTGATATCTTCTCAATATCCCTGGAAGTGCACTGGGAATGTGTTAAAAAAGCTACTTCGCCATCTAAGAGAAAATGGACTGTATGCAAAAATTGCAAATTTGAAAAATAAATAATCCAATTTCTGGGACTTAATGGCCCAGATTCTCAAAGGAGATACGACGGCGTATCTCCAGATACGCCGTCGTATCTCTGAGTCTGAGTCTGAGCCGTTGTAATCAGTTATGCATAGATTTGTATTAGATCCGACCGGCGTAAGTCTCTTACGCCGTCGGATCTTAACTGCATATTTACGCTGGCCGCTAGGGGCGTGTACGCTGATTTACGCCTAGAAATATGTAAATCAGCTAGATACGCGAATTCACGAACGTACGCCCGGCCGACGCAGTACAGATACGGCGTTTACGTTAGGCTTTTCCCGGCGTAAAGTTACCCCTGCTATATGGAGGCGTACATGCGGCGTACCAATGTTAAGTATGGACGTTGTTCCCGCGTCGAATTTTGAAAATTTTACGTTGTTTGCGTAAATCGTTCGCGAATAGGGCTGGGCGTCATTTACGTTCACGTCGAAAGCATTGGCTTCTTGCGGGTTAATTTGGAGCATGCGCACTGGGATACTTTCACGGACGGCGCAAGCGTCATTTATGTGGGGTCACATAAAATTAACATAACACATGCCCACATCTACCACATTTGAATTAGGCGGGCTTACGCTGGCCTATTTACGCTACGCCGCCGCAACTGACAGAGGCGTAACGTAAATAGGATACGTTACGCCCGCACAAAGATACGCCATTCTACGTGAATCCGGGCCATTATCTCCACTTCAAGTATCCACAGGTTATCAAGTCTACCCTTGAATGGCCTGCACTAACAGACAGAAAATGTAGATTTGTGGGATTCGCCAACTTCTATCACAAGTTTATTAAGAATTTCTCTGCTATCATATGTCCCTTGCCTTGCCTTGGTTGGCAAAGCAAAGCCCTTGATTTCAGTGAACATCCTTGTCACAGGCCGCAATTGATCAGCTGAAGACTATTCACCGCAGCACCAATCCTGTCACATTCAGACCCGGCATTACTCTATGTCCTCGAGGTGGATGCATTGGAAAATGAAGTGGGTGTCAACCTGTCACAATGCCATGGCGTAAATCCCTCTTTCATCCCATCTCTTGGGATGGGAAGTGGTTAAAATGTATTTTTCTTTGACTTAAAATGTATTTTATACTTTGAATATTGTTTTTGCTCCTACAGTATTTTAATATCTTAAGATTATTATCGAGAGAATAACAAAAATAGTAGTCTTTGCTTTTCATTTAGTAAATTATCTTTTAGTATTATTATTTTTTTACTGTCATAGCCGTCTATCGAGATCTGGCCATTGACCAAATTTCCAAAAAGAAAATGCTATCCAACAGTGTTTTTAGTGATGTTGGCAGTCCCAGTTTACTCCAAAGAAAGAGTAATACAACAGTTTTATTTTTTATCATTACAACAAAGCAAAATGTTCATCTATGAAGTGGAAGACAGAGTTTACCAAGGGCTATATACTCAAGCCAAGAGTACTTTTAAATCTTGTAACTTTTATTGTGTTTCAGTTCCATTAGTTATCACTAGAAAGAGAAAATCTCATCCATGGAAAAAAAGGAAAGATTGTGAGACTTAAAGTGGTTGTAAAGCTTTGTGTTTTTTTCACCTTAATGCATCCTATGCATTAAAGCAGAGTTCCACCCAAAAGTGGAACTTCCGCTTAATCCACTCCTCGCCCCCTTACATGCCACATTTGAGGGGGCAGTGGGGGGGCTTTAGGAGGAGTGGGACTTCCTGTCCCACTTCCTCCTTCCGCCGAGGGGCTGCTAAGGCGAATAGTGATATCGCCTTTTGGCAGCCCCTCCCTGTAGGAGATCGCCTGGGACACGTGACAGGTCCCAGGCAATCGCCTGTCCAATCCAATGGTGCCACGCCGCTCGCGCATGCGCAGTGGGTGCCCGGCCGTGAATTTGAAAGCTGGAACGTGGAGCAGGTGAGTGTATGTTTATTAAAAGCCAGCAGCTACACTTTTTGTAGCTGCTGACTTTTAATGAACATTAAAAAATGACTGGAACACCCCTTTAAGGTGAAAAAACACCTTGCGTTGCTTTCCCCCAGGTCTTGTTGGCTCTTGATTGGATAGATTGATAGCAGCGCAGCCATTGGCTTCCACTGCTGTCAATTGAATCCAATGATGTGGCCGCGGGGGGCGGGGCGAGTCATACAATTGGTGGCTATGGACACCGATTGTATGGCATGGGAGCGCCCCTGCAAGCTAACTCCCTCAGGAGAGAGCTTCCCAGAGGGGGTTAGCTCTTGCAGGGAGGTGCCAAGATAGACGCCTTGGGACCCCAGAAGAGGACGATCGGGGCCACTCTGCGCAAAATGAACTGCACAGTGGAGGTAAGAGCGATATGTTTGGTATTTTTTTTTAAATCGCTGAACCTTTACAACCCCTTTCAACACTGAATTGTTACCTGTTTTTTGTTACATTTTAGACAGTTTGACCTTAGTAGAACTTGGTATAGAAGGCTACATAAGCTAAACCAACACATAAAGTGCACTTGTTCCCAGACTTAAAGTGACACTAAACCCTGGTTTAAAAAAATTCTATTAAAGTATGTATTCTTAACTCAAAAGATACCTACCTTCTTTTGCTCTCGGCTGCCACCAAATCTCTGAATGTATAATCTTTTTGCTGCTATGATCTGTTGTCCTGTTAGAGGTCTGGTCATGCCAAACAAAAAAAGGGGCAAAAGGAGAGGTTTCTAGGACCCAGCGTCTCCGCCAGCACATCACATGGGCCTTAATCAGGAAGCCAGCTCTTGGCTGAAGTGGTGTTTGATCATCAGCTTGTTACCTGTGTTCCCTTGCTCCTGTGATCCTTAGTTACCGACCCGGCTTGTTCCTGACCTGGCTCCTGCTTTCTCCAGTCTTCGACCCCGGCTTGTCTTACGGATACCCTCTGCCTGCTTCTGTGTTTGATCTCGGCTATCCACCTACATTTTTCTGCTGTTATTCACCTGGCTCCTGATTCTGGCTTGTACTGACTATTCTTCTGACACTGTGATTCTGCAGACCTGTCACACCTCACAGGTGCCATCTGCCTGCAGCCTCTGCTTAATACATCTGCAATATCCCTGAATCCTTCTGAAAGCAACTCCGCAGGCGACCTGTGCTACTTTGTGCCCGACTCCTCCTGTCTCACCTCCAGGGGAGTCCGGAACTTAGCCGCAAGGGAAGCCTTCTCCTCCAGCACCCGTTATGTGATAGTATCAAACAGCCATTATATCTGAGGCCGAAAGAGGTGCTTCCACGCTGGAAGCTCTGTGTCAATAGATGACTGCCCTGACACAAGCAGTCATGAATCTGCAAGATGGCTACTTCCAGATTGAGGGGCATCTCCATACCCTCACTGCTTCGATGACTTCTGCTGAGCCAAACCCAACCACAAGCTCCTCCCCCAATGACCTGCTGTTGTACTGTGTCCTCCGGAACCCAGAGTCCCCACTCCTGAATGCTTTTCCAGGTTCAGGTCCTTCAGGAATGCCTATGAACTTTACTTTGCCCTGCAACCCAGGACTTTTGCACTAGAGACTGTTAGAGTGGGGTTCATTATTTCCCTCCTATCTGATGAACCACAATCCTGGGCTCAAAACCTCCTTGAATGGAAGGATGAGGTGTTAAACTCTGTCACCGCATTCTTTGGAGCCATGGCGGCATTATATGATGATCCGCAGAGAACCGCCACTGCCGAATTGGCCCTTTATTCCTTTGTGCAGGGTTGACGACTGGTGGAAGATTACATTGGAGAGTTCCATAGATGGGCAGCTGATACTCATTGGAATGGTGCGGCTTTAAGATATCAATTCCGTCTAGGCCTATCTGAGACCCTTAAGGGTGAGTTTGCCAGGTCCCAGGCTATTGCTACACTCGAGGCTCTTATCCAAGTTTCTATCCAGTTAGATAGGTGCCTGCAGGAGCGACGCTCTAAACGTTCCCAGAACTTTCAGCCAACCTGGGTACTACCCAAAGTCCCAGCTCCAACAGTCCCTGTCTCTATTCCTCCGACCTCTACCACCTCAGATGTAGAACCTATGCAGATAGGTCTTTCTCCGACCCACCTTGACCCCAGAAGAAAGAGAATGCAGGCAACAACTTGTGCATCTACTGTGGAGCTACAGCCCATTTCCTACTTAACTGTCCAATTTGGCCACGTAATTCCAGGCTCCCATACCCTTCATACCTCCAGTTTTCTGGGACTGTGTCTACTCATATCATTCTTCCTATCTCTTGGCAGATGGCTGGAAGGGAGGTCAAACTGCAGGCAATCGTTGACTCAGGAGCCTGCAGCTGCTTCCTAGAAATCAATCTTGCCAAAGACTTACAGATTCCCCTCCATCTCAAGAAACAAAGACTGAACATGCACATTGCTGATGGCACTCCACTTAGCTCAGGGCCGTTACCCAAGAGACTCTCCCCCTTCTTGTCAACACACACACGGGTCATCAGGAGCTCCTCCGCTTCAATGTAATCAGATCTCCCATATTCCCAGCCACCCTCGGAATACCTTGGCTGCAGGCCCACAACTCAGTGATCGACTGGTCCAAAGGAGAGATCATCTTCTCGTCCAGCTACTGTTACCAAAATTGTGGCATCCCCACTCAAGTCAACTCTCCTGTGTGCCTAACCATCCAACCCTCAACAGATACCAGACAAACCGTTCCATCTGTTTACCATGACTTCCTTAACGTCTTTGACAAAAAGAAATCCGATACCCTGCCTCCCCACCGGTCATATGACTGTCCCATCGAATTGCTCCCTGGAGCGGAGATTCCTTTTGTGTACATCTTCCCACTGTCTGAGGTCAAGTTAGAGGCCCTCAGGCAATATATTGATTGTTTAAAGGCTTTTCGACCATCATCTCTCCAATCCCTCAGCTCACCAGCCTTCATACCCACTTCCTTTGGAACCAGGAAGCCCAGTCAACCTTTGAATGCTTGAAAACCTTGTTTACCTCCGCTCCAGTATTGCAACACCCAGACCCAGCACTCCCTTTCGTTCTTGAGGTAGACGCTTCAGAAGTGGCAACAGGAGCTGTGCTCTCCCAGCATCTGGGCCCAGTAGCCTTCTGTTCCAAAAAATGAAGCCAGGCCGAAAGGAATTATGATGTAGGAGACAGAGAACTCCTGGCAATTAAAGTAGCCTTTAAAGAGTGGAGATATCTGTTGGAAGGCACCAGTCACCCAGTCATGATCTTTACTGACCACAAGAACCTGGAGTATTTAAGGTATGATAAGCGTCTAAGGCCCCGGCAGGCCAGATATGCCTTATTTTTCTTAAGGTTTAATTTTCACTTGACATACAGACCTGGATCCAAGAACGGGAAAGCAGACACCCTATCCCGGATGTTCCCTGAATCTACTGAACCTGCTCCCCCGAGCACCATTCTTTCTGCCCAGAATTTTTAGTTAATTCTACCCAGCTTGAAATTGAATCAAACAGGCTTCTGCATCATACACTGAAACAGAACATACCTCATTTAGAAGACAGGATAGACTACTCTGGCATGAGGATAAAGTCTTCATACCCCAGGAGGCAAGGCTTCAAGTTCTTAAAACATTCCATGATCACTGGTTAGCTGGTCATTTTGGGGCTCGTAAAACTAGTGAGCTCATCCTTCTGGTGGCCCAAACTTGGTCGGGACTGTAGAGCCTATGTTAGATCCTGCACTGTGTGCCTACGCAGCAAAGGTTACAAGACAAAACCCTGGGGATTATTGAGACCCTTAACTGTCCCTAACTGTCCATGGGAGATGATATCCATGGATTTCATTGTGGAGCTTCCGCCCTCAGAAGTATTCACTACCATCTTGGTGGTGGTGGATAGCCTGTCAAAGATGACCAATTTCCTGCCCATTGTAGGCACAACCTCCACTGCAGAGACAGCCCACATGTTCATCAAAGAGATTGTTAAACTCCATGGTTTACCCAACAACATTGTCTCGGGTCGAGGGGTACAGTTTACTTTCAGGTTTTGGAGAGCTCTCTGTAAAGCCATGAGTGTGGAACTCTGGGAAGAGGAGGAGGGAGATGCCTGGCGGAAGCCGCCGTGATCCACAGGAGGAAGAGGGAAGAAAGTTGCCACTTGCCAGACACGCTGCCAGCCCGCTTCCTAGCTGCGGTAAGTATGGGGTTTTGATGTCCCGACCCTCCTCTAAGGGGGGGGTTGCCACGGAGTGACCTACTGACTGACCAGGGGGGTGGTTGTTTGCCGCCCCCCCCCCCCCAACAAAAAAAACACCTGCCACCACTGATCAAATGGCTGGTATTATAACTGATCCCATGTACAGTATCATGGCAGTTGAAGATCAAACTGAAGCAGCTTCCTTGGCTGTAAATTATAGGAGTTAATTCCGCTTTACCGCTGTCAGCAGATCGGCCTCTACAAACTCGGCAGTACCTAAAAATGCCTAAAAATAGAGAGCAACTGAGCATGTGCAAAGTAGAGTGAGATTGCATTACTGGATTTTAAACAGTATAGACAGTTATTTTTTAAAGTTTTACATAGCTATACCTGCAAAAGTGGGCCAGCCTGAAGTGATCTAGCAGGACTGAATTTTCTGACTAATGTTCCACTTTAACCACTTCACGCAAAACGACGTACCATACGTCATTATTTTGCCGCTAAATTTCGTTGTTATGGCAGCAGCTAGCTGCCATAAATAACCTCTGTATTTTTTGGAACGCTGTGTATTTCTCTTTAAGATAAAAGTGTTCTTCATAGCGGATTTACTGTGAGACCACTTTTATCGGTGGCGGAAGAGGTGCCCACCTCCCTCCCGCCACGCTCCGGCCGTCTCCATCGCTTACCGGACCGGACCCTTTCTTAACCATATATTTCAAAAAATAATTTAGGCCTGAAGATTACACAATATATATTTTCTGAAAGCAGACACCCTAGAAAATAAAATAGTGCCAGTTCCAATTTTTATGTTGCATGATATTACTGCAAAGCTCTAGGAAATATTACCCAATTTTTTTGTAAAATATAAAAGATGAGGTTGCGCCGAGTAAATAGATACTCAACATGCCAAACTTTGATTTTTTTTGGCGCCCGAGAAATGGCGTCAAACTTCAGTACCCTATATTCTTTATCGGCAACGCTTCAGTTTAGTGTTACGAAGAAGGTCTGGTGCTGGAATTATTGCTTTCAATCCGGCGTACGCGGCGATAAGTACATGTGTATCACAATCAACTTTTTCACGTGTAGGCTCCCGATGCATGCGTTTACTGTCGTGTGTGTGTGTATATGTGGGGGGGGCTCAAAATTTTTGGGGGGGATTTTATGTGCTTGGGTGTAACTTTCTTTTTTTGCGGCGGAGACAATCGCGTCCTTTCCCCTGGATGCCTGGCTCCATAGCATTGGAAGGCAGAAGCAATGTCAAATGTCACTTCCGCCCATAGCTCTTAACCCTTTCGCTGCCAGAGCGTTTTTTTGCGTTCATATATTTTAAAAATCATTTTAGGCCTGAAGATTATACAATATATATTTTCTAAAAGCAGACACTCTAGAAAATAAAATATCGTTAGTTCCAATTTTTTATGTGGGGGGGCCTCAACATTTTGGGGGTAATTTTATGTGCTTGGGTGTAACTTTATTTTTTAATTTTTTTAAATACTTTTTAAGTTATTCTAAAAAAAATATAACAAATACAAAATAGGCTTTATCCCATTTTGGCTGCGAAAGTGAAAATACACTTTAACCACTTCAGCTCGAGAAGGTTTTACCCCCTTCCTGACCAGGCATTTTTTTTTGCGATATGGCACTGCAGTGCTTTAACTGACAATTGCACGATCGTGCGACGCTGTACCCAAATAAAAAAATATTTTTTGCCACAAATAGAGCTTTTTTTGGTGGTATTTGTTAATTATTTTTTATGCTATATACAAAAAAGATCAACAATTTTGAAAAAAAATACAATATTTTTTATTTACGGCTTTAAAATATATCCAATAAAAAAATGTAAAAAATCAACTTTATTCATCAATTTAGGCCAATATGTATTCTGCTACATGTTTTTGGAAAAAAATCCTAATCAGGGTATATTGATTGGTTTGCACAAAAGTTATAGCATCTACAAACGATGGGATAGATTTATGGACTTTGTATTTTTTTATTGTTTTTATTAATGGCGGCGATCAGTGATTTTTAGTGGGACTGCAAAATTGTGCCGAACAAATCTGACACTAAGGGACACTTTTTGGGGACCAGTGACACCAATACAGTGATCAGTGTTATAATGTATAAATGACACTGGCAGGGAAGGGGCTAACACCAGGGGCGATCAAAGCGTTAAGTGTGCTCCTAGAGAGTGATTTCTAACTGTGGGAGGGGTGCTGACACTGGCGGAAAACAGAGATCCGTGTTTCAGCTTAGCAGAAACACAAGATCTCCATTTTCCTCTCTGGCAGAATGGCGATCTGCCTTGTTTACATAGGCAGTCTGTCGTTCTGCCTTTCCTCTGAACAATCGGTGGGTCTCGGGGCGAAATCGGCCAAGGGACCCCCTGATTGGCTCCCGCTGTGTCCAATCACAGCGGAAGTGGGGCATGCCCCAGAGCAGGAACAAAAAATGACCTACAGGTACGTGACTTCACGCTAAAGGGCTGTCCTGCTGCAGTATATGTATGTGGATCGGTCCTTAAGCAGTTAAAGCGGTTATAAACCCCATTCATGAAATTTTACCTAGGCACATATATCTGTAGTGTTTACTTATCTCTCTCCAAAGCTCTAAGTGTGATTTCTCTCTGGTGCTCCGTTAATCTGTTATCACGTCTAACAAGTTATCTGACACATGACATAACAGCAGCTGAAAAATTGTGTCGGGGAGGAAGCTTAGAGGGAGATTAGCAGAGAGCATGTCTATTCAGACTTCAGCTCTGCATGTTCCTTTGTTCCTCTGCCTATGTGGAGTGGGGTGTGTCCCCTTCCTCCAATCAGCTCTCAAAGAGTGTACGTACAGACTCCTCACCCACCCCTATGTGCTGCTGAAAGAGGAAGAAAGATTTCTAACACAATTTGCACACACTTTACATTTTCCAAAGAGTGTAGAAAGCTGAAGACAGCAGATATACATGTAAAACTTGTGTAGGGAGATTTGTTTCATCCCTGTGTATGTCAGAGTTTACAACCACTTTAATCAACTTTTTAAAAGTTTTTCTTACTGCATTCACAGAAATTGTGTTGGAGGGTTTTATGTAACTTGAAGCTAGAAAATAGCTTTAAAAAGTTTATGTAGACATTATTTACAGGAAAGTGGTATGGTATGAAAATGACAAAGAGAGGTTACATAAAATTAATGATGCAGTTTGGTCTTTATTTGTTTTTTTTTCTACTTCTGTTCTCATGACAGTTATTTGGGAACATTGCATACAGCTCGGCTAACAGGAGACTAGCTTTTGAAAATGTCACACTAAGGTTTTATTGATTGGAAAATGGATCTTTGTTCCATGTGCTGACAAGTCAATGTTGTAAATTGATGTTTGATTCCAATGTAATTTTTGTTTTTAGATGAGTCATTACCAAAGACAGTTATAATTGTGATTGTAATGCCGCGTACACACCATCACTTTATGTAATGAAAAAAAATTGAAATGACCGTGTGTGGGGGAAAACGTTGTTTTATGTCTTGTGAAAAGACGACAAAAAAAATTGAAGCATTTTTCAAAACGTCGTTTTTTTGTGTCACAAAAATTGACCGTGTGTAGCAAAAAAACGATGTTTAAAACGACGTTTTTAAACCTGCGCATGCCCAGAAGCTAGTTATGAAGCGGGCTTCAATGGAAAAAAGTGGTGAATGTAACCTCGCTTTGCTAGAGCATTGTGAAAAAACGGTAGTGTGTAGGCAACGTCGTTTTTGAAAATTTAAGTTTCAAAAACTTTGTTTTTTACTTCACAGAAAATGTCGTTTTTTTCCATCACATAAAGTGATGGTGTGTACGCGGCATAAGATAATTGTAAACACTAATGTTACCACAGCCAAGTCAGTAAATTAAGTGTAACCATTTAAAAATATGGCAGCCATGTTGAAGCTAAACTCTCCGATATCCGATGAAGCTGACTTTCATCAGTCTTGCCTACTCACCGTCAGTCAAAAATCCGACCGTGCCAAAACGTGGTGACATAAAACACTACGACGTGCTGAAAAAAATTAAGTTCAATGCTTTTGAGAATGCGTCAACTTGATTCTGAGCATGCATGGATTTTTATCCGATGGAGTTCCACACAGACGATCACATTTTTCTATTGTTTTTTTATCCATAGGAAAAATTTTAATTTAAATATGTTCTATTTTTTCACACGAATGGAAAAAAGACAGATGGGGCCCACACACGATCGGTTACATAGTTAGTCAGGTTGAAAAAAGATACAAGTCCATCAAGTTCAACCATAAGAAATAAAATAATAATAATATCATACAATCACATATACCCAATTCTATACCCACAGTTGATCCAGAGGAAGGCAAAAAAAAAAACAGCAAAGCATGATCCAATTTGCTACAGCAGGGAAACAAATTCCTTCCTGATCCCCCATGAGACAATCGGATATTCCCCGGATATTCAACTTTACCTATAATTGTTAGTACCCAGTTATATTATGTACATTTAGGAAAGTATCCAGGCCTTTCCTAAAGCACTTTACTGAGCTGGCCAGAACCACCTCTGCAGGGAGTCTATTCCACATTTTCACAGATCTTACTGTGAAGAAACCTTTCCATATTTGGAGGTGAAATCTCTTTTCCTCTAGAGGTAAAGAGTGTCCCCTTGTCCTCAGTGTTGACTGTAAAGTGAATAACTCAACACCAAGTTCACTATGTGGACTCCTTATATATTTGTACCTGTTGATTATATCTCCCCTTATCTCCTCTTCTCAAGAATGAATAAATTCAGTTCCTCTAATCTTTCCTCATAGTTGAGCTCCTCCATGCCTCTTATTAGTTTGGTTGCCCTTCTCTGCACTTTCTCCAGTTCCCCAATATCCTTCTTGAGAACTGGAGCCCAAAACTGATCTGCATATTCCAGATGAGGTCTTACTAATGATTTGTACAGGGGCAAAATGATATCTCTCTCTCTGGAGTCCATACCTCTCTTAATACAAGAATGGACTTTGCTCGCTTTGGAAACCGCAGCTTGGCATTGCATGCCATTATTGAGCTTATGATCTACCAAAACCCCCAGATCCTTCTCCACTATGGATCCCTCCAGTTGTACTCCCCCTAGTATGTATGACACATGCATATTCTTAGCCCCCAAGTGCATAACTTTACATTTATCAACATTAAACCTCATCTGCCACTTAGTCGCCCAATTAGACAGAGCATTGAGGTCGGCTTGTAAATTGGCGACATCCTGTAAAGACGTTATACCACTGCATAGCTTGGTGTCATCTGCAAAGACAGAAATGTTACTTTTGATCTCAGACACAATATCATTTTTAAAGATATTAAAAAGTAAGGGCCCCAACACTGAACCTTGGGGTACACCACTGATAACCTGCTTAGACCATTCGGAGTAAGAATCATTAACCACTACTCTCTGAATTCTGTCTTTTAGCCAGTTTTCTATCCATTTACAAACTGATATTTCCAATCCTGTAGACTTTATCCTACACATGAGCCGTGTGTGGGGAACTGTTTTGAACGCTTTTGCAAAATCTAGGTATACCACGTACACTGCCATGCCTCTGTCCAAGATTATACTTACCTCTTCATAAAAAGAAATCAGGTTTGTCTGACAACTTCTGTCTTTCATGTATCCATGCGGTCTGTTGCTTAAATATTTTTTTTCCAGCAAGAACTCCTCTATGTGGTCTTTTATTAATCTCTCCAGTATCTTCCCAGCTATAGAAGTTAAACTAACAGGTCTATAGTTACTTGGTAAAGACTTTGTTCCCTTTTTAAATATGGGCCCTACGCCAATCCAGTGGTACTATTCCTGTCAATAATGAGTCCCTGAAAATTTGATACAGTGGCTTTGAAATTACAGAGATCAATTATTTTAGGATCCGAGGGTGGATGCCATCAGGCCCAGGTGCTTTATCTACCTTTATTCTGTCTAAATATTTCTGGACCATATCACTTTTGAGCCATTGTGTATCATTTGGGGCTTTGTCACTACCACCCCCATTATGGACATGAGCTCCCCCATGCTCCTTTGTATACACAGAGCTGAAGAAAGTATTTAATATATTAGCCTTCTCTTTGTCCCCAGTCACCCACTCTAGATTTACCCCCATTGAGAACGTCCCATTTGTGACGAAACGCGTCTGGGAGGCTACGTCAGTGACGTGACCACGCTCGGGAGGAGGGCTCCTGCATGCCGGCCGGCATTTCTACTTTTTAAACACTTGCTGTTTTAATTTCATCTTGTTGTAAGTACATTACTTTTAATTAAATTGTGTTACCCAATGGTATTACGCTATATGCGTCCTTTCTTTCATACTATTTCCTGCATTGGAGTGATTGAGATCAAAACGATCGTGACGCTGCTGTCTTTCACCTGAGATCCCTGGGGAACCAAAGGCCGTGGCTGGGCTATAGCCAACTGCTCTGGTTTCTTACCATCTGGTAAGAGGCTCACTTTTACGGTGGAGGGACCTCACTATATGTATGCATGTCACCGGGTGATTGGAGGATCAGATCCATCATTTCAGTGCTAAGCAAATCTTATGGAACCAAAGTTTTTGAGTGTTGAGAAATTACATCATTTAGCCTCTGCTTATGAGCTTATGGACTATTTTGGACTTCCTGCTAATCCCTGTTTTTCTAAGTAGGGGTTTGATTTAACATTTTGTATTGGCGCAGCTTTTTGTTTTTTATACCCACTCTAGATTATTTTGTAAAGGGCCTACATGCTCAGACTTGACATTTTTACTATTAATATATTTGAAGAATTTCTTGGGGTTTGTCCAAGTATCTTTTGCAATCTGTCGTTCATTTTGAATTTTTGCATCCTTGATTTCCTTTTTACATATCCTGTTATATTCTTTGTAACATTTAAACGACACTAGTGTTCCTTCATTTTTATATTTTTTAAAGGCTATTTTCTTATAGTTTATAGCTTTTTTAACTTTGGCCATGAGCCACAAAGGTTTTATTTTTAGCCTTTTAATTTATTGCCCATGGGAATATACTTTGCAGTGAGTTCACAAACAATCTTTTTGAAGAATTCTCATTTCTGTTCTGTGCCCATTGCTGTCAATATTCTCTCCCAGTCTAATGCCGCGTACAGACGGTCGTTTTTTTCTTATGAAAAAAAGGACATTTTATGTGAAGTAAAAAAACAACGTTGCCTACACACCATTGTTTTTTCAAAATGCTCTAGCAAAGCGCGGTTACTTTCAGCACTCTTTTCCATTGAAGCTCGCTTCATAACTTGCTTCTGAGCATGCGCGGGTTTAAAAACGTCGTTTTAGCTACACACAGTGAATTTTTGTTACACAAAAAACGAAGTTTTGAAAAACGACACAAAAATTTGAAGCATGCTCGAATTTTTTTTTTTGTCGTTTTTCAGAAGACATAAAACGACGTTTTCCCCACACGGTCATTTAAAATGACGTTTTTAAAAACGTTGTTTTTTTACATCACATAAAGCGACCGTGTGTACGGGGTATTAGTCCTGGAGAGCAGCCCTCATTCTTGGAAAATTTGCTCTCTTGAAATTAAGTGTTTTTATCTTTACCGTATGTGGTTTTTGCTTACAGCTAACATCAAATGAAATCATGTTATGGTCACTGCTACCCAGGTGTTCTTTTATCTGAACATTAGTAATACGCTCTGCATGGTTTGAGATTACCAGGTCCAACAGAGCATCATTCCTAGTTGGGGCCTCAATAAGCTGGACCATAAAATTGTCCTGCAATAGGTTTATAAATTGTTGCCCTTTGTCCCAGCAGTGCCATTAATCCAGTTAATTTCTGGGTAGTTAAAATTCCCCATTATTATCACCGTCCCAGCCCTTGCAGCCCTTTCCATCTGTGCAAGGAGCTGAGTCACCTCCTCCTCATTAACATTGGGTGGTCTATAACAAACTCCAATGATTAACTTTGAACTAGGCACATCTGTATGCAGATCCACCCATAATGCTTCAGACTCATCACACTCTCCATCCACCATGTCCTCTTTCACACTCGCTTAAGATCACTTCTCACATAGAGACAGGAATATTAATAGCCCAGTCATGTGAGGAATAAAGCCAAGTTTCAGCAATACCGATTACATCATAGCTCTCCTGATGCACCAGAGCTTCCAACTCACCTATTTTGCTTGGCAGACTTCTGGCATTGGTGAACAAACACTTTACTGCATTAATTTATTTTGACCGGTCACATACTATCCTCTTGGGTGTTCCGAGATTGCAACTAGGACCTGCTACTCAACTTACCTTGGGTTTATGTGCTTTGGTTACCCTACCACTAATGCCCCTAATACTACCCTCTTAAATATGTTCCACACTGACTATCTCTATCTCTGGACAGTCCATCGGTCTGTTTTCATCAGACAAACCGATCGTGTGTACATGGCTTTAGATTGATTGTAAAGTCGATTTATTTTTATTTTTTAATAGCAAACATGTTATACTTACCTGCCCTGTGTAGTAGATTTGGTAAAAACAGCCCAGATCCTCCTCTCCTCAGGTCACTCTTTGCTGCTCCTGGCCCCTCCTTCCTGTTGAGTGTCCCCCACAGCAAGCAGCTTGCTTTGGGGGCAGCCGAGCCGAGCTGCAGCTCTGGGTGTCCATTCAGACACAGAGCTGTGGTTCGGGCCCATCCCCTCTCTCTCTTGACTGGCTAACTGACTTTGATTGACAGCAGTGGGAGCCAATGCGCCACTGTTGTGTCTTAGCCAATTAGGAGAGAGAGTCCCGGATGGCTGAGGGACTCGTGGACATCGTTGGACAAAGATGGGGCTAATGTAAGTATTAGGGGGCTGAGGGGGGCTGCTGCACACAGAAGGTTTTTTTCTTAAAGCATAGAATGAACTAAGACAAAAAAAAAAACTTCTGACTTTCTTATTCAATTTCCTTTAGATTTACCTATAACTATGTAGTACAAGGGCATGCCTGATTGCGTACAAATTTAAATTGTTTAGGTTTGACCTCATGTTATATGGTTTTAGTAAATCTAAAGGAAAATTGTACAAGAAAATTGTATAATGTATGGTCAGAATAAGACTGGGGAGACTGGGGAGAGGACAGCACTGGGAGCTAATTAGTTAAGCTTAATGCAAATGTGCTAAAATTAACAAGCCTAAAGAAGCAAGAGCATTAAGATGACCTAAACAGCCTCCAACTCCTTCTTTACTGTCTAATCAGCGGGCTGGGGACAAGAAGGTGAAAAGAAGGTGTTAACACTTATTGGAAGGTGACATATTTTAATATCATATACGGTATTTCTGGATTTTTACTGCCTGGTTAATAAAGCCATTTGACCTGTTGGAAGTCGTAAAATATTACTGTAAATACCAAGCTGAACAGGGTGCAACTTCCTCAAGAGAGTACTGAAGATACGGAATCTGTTGTCATCTAGACGTCTGCCAGCCAGAGCCTGCCTCAGCGTCCTGGGGTCCATGTCATCGACCATACCCATGGTGCAGTGGTCCCAGTGGCACATGAGAGTTCTACAGAATGCCTTTCTCAGGCAATGGAATGGAGCATCAATGCTCCAAACCATCCGCATCCCCAATTGGGTAAAGCAATCGGTATGGTGGTATTTTGTGATTCAAACATTTGTTCCACACGGTTTAGAGGTAGCACGATTTATATTTTTTCTCACTGTTTGTTTTTTGTATCCATTGTTTACATGGTAATCGCAGCTCTCGGATTGAATAGACTGTGATTTTATTGCAGCTTTTCTTTCTTTCTTTCTTGTTTGTTTAGTATCTAGCGCAGTTTCTTTCCAATTTTCCAGAGTGTGTGCAACTGAAGAGTGCTTATCAGAATGTTCAGCTGGAAAAAGGATTCATGCATATCCTGGAAGATGTTCAGGGGAATAACATACTTCCTGGTGATAGAACGGCCCATTATAGCTTTTAATTGGACAGAGGACTACAGAGGGTGTTTATGTGGGTTGTGTTTTAAAAAAGGCAATAGGCAGAGTTGGTTTGCCCGTTTCTCTTTGTCTTTGTCCAGGAGCCCAGCCAGCATACAGAACTGGAAAGGAAGGACTTACGTTATTGTATCACCCCTGCTCTTTTTTTAATATGCTCTGTAGTATTCTTTTAGTGTTTTTATGTTAGAATTTCTACTTTCTTTGTAAAAAATGAGACATTTGCTTTTTTTGAGAATTGTGATTATTTCTATAGCTAACATTGTTAGTATATCATCACCATTAACCTTATCAGAGCTGTGATAGGCTAGCTAACTATAGGAAAAGCCAAGATAATGCATATTTATAATTTAAATAGGGGAAATCCAAAACCACCCCATATTTATTTAAACACTAGTGAAGACAGTGGTGTCATCTACCTGGCTGTGGTTTGTGGCAGGCCATGTAAATTACAGTACTGGACAGAAAGTAATAGTTACATAGTTAGTCAGGTTGAAAAAAAAGTCCATCTAGTTCAACCATAAAAAAATATATATATCGTACAATCCCATATACCCAATTCTATACCCACGGTTGATCCAGAGGAAGAAAAAAAAAACAGGAAAGCATGCTCAAATTTGCTACAGCAGGGGAAAAAATCCTTCCTGATCCCCCCAGGAGGCAATCGGATTTTCCCTGGATCAACTTTGCCTATAAATGTTAGTACCCAGTTATTTTATGTACATTTAGGAAAGTATCCAGGCCTTTCTTAAAGCAATCTACTGAGCTGGCCAGAACCACCTCTGGAGGGAGTCTATTCCACATTTTCACAGCTCTTACTGTGAAGAAACCTTTCCATATTTGGAGATTAAATCTTTTTTCCTCTAGACGTAAAGAGTGCCTCTGTGTCCTCTGTGTTGACCGTAAAGTGAATAACTCAACACCAAGTTCACTATATGGACCCCTTATATATTTAAACATGTTGATCATATCCCCCCTTAATACAAATCCTTTAGAGAATAAAACATCGTCCTTATATAGACTTAATCTGTGTAATTAGATGTTTGCCTGGAGTTGGTTTAGTCTCACATGCCTGTAGTTCTTTTAAACAGCAGTGGAACTCCCATCATGTTATTTCTTACATTACTAAGCAGGGTGGAGTCCACCCAATAAATTACAATGATTCTCCATTTTTTTGTCATGCTGTATTACAGAATTTCAACAGCTAGTGGCGCTAGAAATCAATCTTATAATTGCAGTTCTTTGACCCAAAAGATAGCAATAGCAGTGCATCCTGAATGACTGCTGCACCCATAAAGACCCCACCAGATCATCTTACAAGAATTTATATTGCAATACCCAAGTACAGTGAGTGAGTCTCTAAGACAGTTGTCTCCAAACTGCAGCCTGAGGGTCAAATGTGGCCCTTTGCTTGCCTCTATCTGGTCCTTGGGGAAAAAAATTCCCACTGACATTAACAATGGGACATAATTCTTGCCCCTGACACCAACAATGGAGCACTATTCCTCCCAGTGTCACCAACCATGGGACATAATTCCCACCTCTGACACCAACAATTGGCACTATTCCTTCCACTGACACCAATAATGGGGCACTATTCTCCCCTTAATACCAAGGATGTGGCATTGTTTGTTCCCATTTTCTACTCTAACTGACCTAGTCCGGCCCCCCTAAAGTCTTAAGGACAATAAACCGGCCTTTATTTTGACACCCCTATCTTAAGGAGTGGAGTCTCTAAGATCACTGAAAAATTATTTAATTAATATACTGTTTTGAATGTAATTTTTCTGCAGTATAGGACAACTGTACTCCTGAACAAATAGGGTACACATAGTTTTGCAGAACCCCTCTCTGAAAGCCATGAAAAGTGTAGCAGCAAATACTGAGAATCAAACCAACCATATACATTTTTTTGTTTCTCCTGCTGGAACCATGCCCCTCAGTTCCTCTTTATAACTTCAGCGCTCACACAATTTCCAGTTCTCCAATATTGTTCTAACTAGACCAACACTGAAGAGCCCAAGAGAGACATCCAATTCAGGACAATAAAATCATTGTTTTAATACAAGTTTCAAAATAAGTCCCCAGATAAAGGAAGGACACTTCTTTTATAATGTCTAATGCCTGAGGAGTAATAAACAATAAATCTGTTTATTATATATACACGATAAGTGCTGTAGTTTACTATGTGCCAAATAATGTGTTGATATGATTGTTTGTAATGCTACCATGTGCTTCCAAATAGTAACAGCTACCTCAAAGAGGTTTAATACTGCAATATATTAGAGCAAACAACAGTGGAAAGGTACTATAAAGTGGACATATACTCAAATGTTTACTTAAAGTAAATGTAAACCCTAAGGACTCATTCACATGTGCCACCACAAATTGCTTTTCAGAGGGATTGGTATGGACTGGCTCATGTCTGAATGAGTCCTAATATTTAGTTTGCTAAAGCAATGTGTATCATAGACAACAGGCATTTTTTTATAATTTTTCAAGAAAATATTACAAAATAATTTAATCAACAACAAAAACAAACATTTCAAATAAAATCCAAAGGAAACAAAATATAGAAATCTATAGCAATTATATTTTCATTTGTTACGGGAAAGTGTGTTTTCTTTTTATAAATCTCTTTATTAATTTTCAATTTTTTTTTCCATACAAAAATATACATTCCACAACTTACATTTTATCTGCTCTCTAGAGAGCTTCCATAAAATTCCATTTAACATTAATTTCACAGTGATGAAGTTCTCGGGATAGGGATGCGTATTAACAAAAATAAAGGGGCCACTTGGTAGATATGCAGCTTCTGCAATGTCTACTAACATTGCGGGATCTGCAAATGCTAGGTCTATTCTAGACGCCGTTTTATAGGAGGTAGAGAAACAGGAGTAGGTTCTTTTTCCTGAATTCCTCCGTCTCCAAATCTCTGTAACCCCCATCGCCTGCACCCAATTATACAACTCTGCTGAATGCTGCTTAGGAGGTTTTGGTCTATCCAACTCTGGAGATAGGACCGAATTAAAATCTCCAATAAGCAATAGCTTTGCTGGAAGATATTGAATTAATTTTTCCATTATCTCATTCAAAACTCCCACAGAGAACGGAGGTGGGATATATACTGCCACTGTAATATACCTCTGTTGTCTAATCGTATATAACAAAATAAAATATTTTCCATATCTATATAGGCCTTCTCTATTTCTCCAGGACAGGATTTATTTACCAGAACCGATACCCCCCTAGCATTGGAAGAATAAGTAGCATGATATACTTTTTGCATCCAAGCTTTTTTTAACGTTATTCATTTTTTCCCCATTAAATGTGTCTCCTAAAGTATAATCAGCTGGGGGGTATATTTCCGTATATATTGAAACATTAATGCTTGTTTAAACTTTGAATTTGATCCTTTGACATTCCAGGATAATACCAAATAACAATTTTTTTTTTTTTTTTTTACCTGACATTTTGCCAAGAATATGGGAGGAATAAAAACCTCCATTGTATCTTATATCCTCTGATTTTTATAGGAAACACCCATAGAGTACTTAAACCACACCATTGAAAATCCCATTCATACTCTCTCCTTACACTTACTTCACCTCTCTCCTCCCATCCCACCCTATGCCTTTCCACTCCCCTCTCTAGTGTACAACCCCATCCATTCATGGATTGGAGTGGAGAGGGACTTCTCCTATCCCCTTTTTTACTGACCATAGTATCTATTCTATTCTATACTCAGTACCCATCATAACCCAACTCAACCCCCCCCCCCCCAAATAAGCAAACACTCTTCCATTCCATTATGTGGCGGGCTCTCAACTATAAATCTTAGGGACCCCCTATCTATTAGCCATTTTACCCCATGTATCTAACTTCCCCTTTATTTCTTCAAAGAAATAAATAAATAAATTAGGTTCTTATATATTGCATCATTAAGAACGTTCTTACTTATTTAGACATCCTCTAGTAGACAATCCCAACATCTTCAGTTTACTGTAAATAGTATATTTGCACGTGTCATTTTATAATACCATAATCCACACATATCATTTGTTTTTTCAGTGCTATTTTATCATTCATTACTTATTACTTTAATATTCCATACAACCCCCCCCCCCCAAAAAAAAAAAATTACAACCCAAAATTCGGGCTGAAATCATACCTGAACTGGTTGCAGTTGCAGTTGCACTCTGGAGGTGCAGTAGCTCCAGAGCTTAGTAAATGAGTAAAGCTGAACTGTGCAATGAGTACCCAATCATGGCCAAGGAAAATAAAAAAAAACACAGCATTTTTCCTTGCACGTGATTGGATGCTGGAAGTTAGCAGAGTTCCTGCTCATTTACTAAGCTCTGGAGCAACTTCACTTGTAGAGGACAACTGCACTTTGCAAAGTGCACAGTCTATTTGCCCTTTAGTATTGCCCCATACTATAAAGAGAGGAGAGACTCCACAGTGTATTAAAATTCTGACATGTTTATTAAAATTAGTAGAGGTACTCGCAAAATCCAAAGTATTAACAGCATATAAAACAGACACAGCTTCACTCCAGCCAGTGCGCATCCTTGATGACGTCACTGCTAAAGCTTCCTGATGTGTTTCATCACACCCAACATTGTCCAATGCCTATGCCCCTAGACAACGCTGTGATGAAATGTGTTAGGGAGCTTTGATGGTGACATCATCATGCCCAAATTTGTCCCCACTTAAGGTATTACTAAACCCACAACAGTAAAATCAGTCTGTATATGCAGTAAATCATGCTTGTTATACTCACTGTGCAACCTAAGGGGTTAATCCTCTGCATTGTGTAAAAAGGCTGTTTGATACTGTCTTCTTCGATTCTTCCTTTCTTCCACTGTCCCCAACCCATCTCCTTATAAAAAAAGAGTCTTGGGGGCAAGCTGCACATGCTCAGTTTGGTGGGCATTGCTAAAGAGGTTTTCTTGAGAGAGTGCATGTGATCAGCACAGGACCAATCAGCACTGTCCAAACGTAGGGTCAGGGGTCCTGCAGCCTCATAGGACAATCAGGGGAGAATGAATACTCCTTCTACAAGCTTTACCCAGTGCTCTGCTGGACACTGATAGAAGTCACAAGACTGTTCTAACTGCGGATGAGAAAAGGTATTTAGCAGTATATATTTACTAAAATAATTGTGTTTCCATGTCGGAGACCAGATATAGTGGATGCAGGGTCCTGGGGGTTTAGTAACACTTTAATCTTTGAAGATGTAACAACCAGGGTGGTCATCTGTGTTTCACTATTTTGTGAGTCATGGAAGAGAACAAGTATGTGGCCAGTGAAGCCAAAATTCCTGACCTGCACACTCATTCTGGATCAATGACTCGTTCAAAGCTTGTAACTTTAAAAATATCCTGTTTCTCCTTAAAGTGCTACTGCCTTATTTTCAGTATTTACATAGAACCCTCAAACAAAATAAATCTGAATTTAAGAAATTCTCCTTAGTAACACACGGAGGTGATAGAAATAATCAATTCACAAGATGCTTACTGTATTGTTTATGTAGTTTGCTGGGAAGAACATTGCAGCTCCGTATCACCAGAAACACACACAGCTACGGTATGTAATTAATCTATTTGGTTCACATCATGTAGAGCAGCAGGCAAACAAAGACATTGTCATTACCAGAGAAGCACTTGGTTGTTATTCAAATATCTCTAGCAAGTGACATTGATGAGCAAGGTGAGCAAACAACATAAATGTGTTGATGTAAATCACAAAAGGTCTGAAAAACCGTAATTAGCAATGTAAAAAGAGATAAGGCTTGGTAAAAATTTTGAGGAATGCACCATTTTTAACCCCCAAGGAGGGTTTATTTAATTAAAAAAATGACAGATCTCAGCCTTGCATATACTGGGATTCAGTAGTGATTCTCATAGTCAGCACTAAATCTGATTAATTGGCCATTTATTTTGTATTAACGCAAATTGCACCACAAAGTATCGGTACTCGCACTCGCTGATAAAAAAAATATATACATTGGTGCAACCCTAGTCAAAAGTAATTGATGCAGAATTTAAAGGTCAGTAGTGGCATAGAGTACAAAGTGCAATAGTTAGTAGCCATCTGCCTCACAGTACAAACAGCCTCCCTATGCATACTTCCTGGACCCTTCACAGTAGTCAGGATCAGGGCTGTCTTTAACCTCCCTGGCGGTATGATTCTTTCAGAAAAAACATGCTGAAAGCGGTACCATTATTTGCAAGGAAATTTGGTGTTTTATACTGTAGGCCTGTAATTTTTAGAAATAACTCACTTAAATCTGACCAAACAAGATTCTAATAGGCATCCCGGGTATGACATTTTTTTAAAAACAAAATTATAAATTATAATATAATAAATAATTATAAATAATTATAACAAATAATAATATAATTATAATAAAAATTATTCAATAATGTAATCATATCAAAAACACTGAAATTTGCTCAGTTGCAGAATTGTCGCTGTCATTATTTTTATTTTTTTAGGACGAATTTCCCCACAAATCGCTATCGCACAATTCTGCAAGTGATTATAATTTATTATCGCTGTTTTTTAGCTGATCTAAAACCATTTTTGACATAAAGGGACACTTTTGGTTGCTATGGACAATCTACAGTTTGCAGGGAGAAAGAAACGTTTTTATTATATAAAATGACATGCATGACACAGGACAGACCACTAGGGACAAGGGGGGGGGGGTGTATTTTTTACATACAGTACTGTAATCTATAAGATTACAGTATACTGTATGTAAAGTGTTTGTTTACTTTTTTGAATTTGGCGCCGTTCTCCGTCCCCGTGTGTCGTAACGTCGCAGGGAACGGAGATCGGCGTCACACAGAGGCACTGTGTGAATCGAGCGAGGTCCCGCTCGCTCACACAGCGCGGTGGCATCGCTGGATCCAGGGACAAGGTAAGTAAACCAAGCCTGTGGATCTAGCGAGGCAAGCCCGAGTCTGACTCGGGGTTACCGCTCGCAGCAGGAAAATCTAACCCCGAGTCAGACTCGGGAATACCGCCAGGCAGGTTAATGTTGATTGGACCCTGGGCAAAAAAAATCTTGCCCCCATCTCCACCTGCTCTGAGACATACAATAAATATCATCTAGACTCAAAATCAAAAAAATAAATAAAAAATCACTGCTCTAGGATACTAATCAGAAAGTCTCCTCACCTGATCAAAAGCCATGGGTGCTGGCAATGCATGGAATGATGCAAAATGAAGGAAAAACATTCTGGACGGCTGCACTCCAAAAATAAATTGCCTTTATTTTAAAATAAAAAAAAACACAAAAAGCATGTCACAGCAGACGGGGTAAAAATCTGACGCGTTTCACACCAAACTTTAGTGCGTATTCATAGACTCAAAATCAGTTTACTGTATCAGATCAGGCAGTGATTGTGATTGGTTGCTAGAGGTTACAGCACACATTACGGCTCACTCAGTAGTTGCTAGAGGTTACAGCACATGATTTCTTCTTGTTGATTGGTTGCTAGAGATTACTGTACAGTAATACTACTCGCTGATTGGTTGCTAGAGGTTACAGAACATCATCTCCTCACTGCAGAGGGGCATGATATACATATGAATGCTGCCTTTATTTACATATGAATGCAATTGGCATCAGCTATTTACATATACATGCTCATGTTATTTACATATGAATGTTTGTGTTATTTACATATGAATGGTGGTTATTTGCATGTAAACACTGTGTCTGCAGGTGAGTCATCTGTACACAACAATAGGGCAGAGCTGGGCATCATTAGTAGCAGCTCTTCACACTAAGATATCAGGGAACAAGGGAATTTAAACTGGGGTAGTTGGCAAGTATGAGACAGCTGCTTTGAGCCCCACAACGACAGAGCCCAGGGCAGCTGTCCCCTTTGCCCTGCCTTAAAAACAGCCCTGCTCAGGACACTGCAGCTTTGGCATTTCCCCTGCCCCCCTCTCTTATTCCCTGGTGTAGTAGGCAGGGTTAAATTAGTCCAGGAAGAAGGAGAATAGAGGTAAGTCTGTTTATGCCAGGGAGGGGGCGTTGCTAAAAGCCAGCGCAGGGAGTAGGGAAGGGAGGCTATGATTGGCTGCTAATGGCTTAGCAATCACAGCCAATCATAGTCCCACACCCCCCACTCCCTGTTACAGACACATACTTGTAAATAGATGCAGGATTCTTATTTTTTGCATACCATTCCCTCCCTCTTCCTCTCATGGTGGCCATTTTACTTAGGAACAGAGCCATCTCCCTTTACTTCCTGAATCTCAGCCTGAAACTCTGGGTCTGCCTCCTGGAACATCATCTAAGAAGGAAGGCACAGGTAATGTAGCCTTCCCGCAATGCATTCGTGAGATTCTGGTTACATCACCAGCGTCTCACTCAATCAGGAAGTGGAAAAACAGTCATTGTAATAAAAGCAAAAAATATATGTTTAACTAATTAATGTAAGATGATTTCATATTAACATGCAGAGCTGTATGTTAATGTGATTTTTTATAAAAGGGGAGAAAGACCTAACCTCGGTACAAACGCACAAATTTGCAAATAGATCATATTACATGTTGGCGAGGCTGCTCACATAAGGGCTCCTTGTTCATATCCTCTGGGAATATACTCATATCTCCCTCTTTTGGAAGAGAGTTTTTTGTTCATCTCAGACCTAACAGGTGTCATACTAAAACCCTCCCTACCAATAGCAATCCATAGCTTAGAGATCACCAACTTACCAACTAAGTTCAGAAACATAGTAATGCATATTCTTTTTGCTGCCAGATTAATGATAACGAGGAAATGGAGACAATCCATTGCCTCTAAACATCTCAGATGTCAAGACCCACCTCAAAATGATTAAAGAGTATGAACAGTCCTCTGCCTTACAATCGTGCTCTATTGGGAAATTTAGGAACTCTTGGGAGCCATGGCTCCAAATCCAACACACTTTCAGTTAAAATACTCAATCGTATGTAACTCTACTGGTAACCCTTTTTGAAACATTCTGACTAAACAACCTGTTGAGATTAATGTTATTTTTTTTCTTTTTGTAGGAGTACGATAGTATTGTCTGTCATGCATATCTTCTGTGTCTATATTCTTACCTTCTGTCATAATGTTAAACCTTCATGCATCATCGCAAATTGTAAAGTGATGTTAAACTTAATAAAAAATAAAAATAAAAAAATAAAAGGGAAGAAAGGTCAACTTTAAATTGTAACAATGTAGTTTATTTATGAGCCCCATGGCTTCAGGAATTGTATTTATTTATTTTTGTAAGATTGCACCTGCAGACCCTATCCAATGACATGCTGGCCCCTTACTAAATAGTACCCTAAATTAAAATGAATTTGCGTATATATAGCAGCCTTTTCCATGCATGGTGCCCTCAGGTGTTTCTTGACAAAATGCCTAAAAATTGGCCAAAAATTGTGTACAAGCCAGTAAGTGAAACAAGCCTGCCTTTTAGTTACACAAAGCCACATATTTTTATTGTGCACCATTACGATCTTCTAGCTGCTGGAATCCTAACAACCAATGACATCATCAGTTAAGGAGCATGGTGGTTGCCTGCACAGCATTCTTGTTTGACCCTTCTTGCCCCTCTACATCAGTGATGGAGAAAAACCAAGGGAGAAGAGAAACATTGGACTACTAGTTAGTAATAGTGTTCAATAGAGTATTTGCTGTGAAAGAATAAAACACCTCTAACACTGGCATCCTACAAGTGTGAGAGGACGAGAGGATCTCGTCGGGCCAAATAGAGAACATGTTCTCTATTTCCTCGTTAGTCAACGGGGAAACTTGGCTTGCCGAGATCCTCGGCGGCTTCACAATGAACTCGACGAGCAAAACGATGTGTTTTGCCCGTCGAGTTCCTCGGACGTGTGTACGGGGCCCGATATATAGTACTGTGCAAGAGTTTGAGGCAGGTGTGAAGAAATGCAGTAAAAAGTAAGAATGTTTTAAAAAAATTTACTTATTTATTTTTATCAATTTACAAAATGCAAAGTGAGCAGACAGAAGAAAAATCTAAATCAAATCAATATTAATATGACTACCCTTTAGTTTCAAACCAGCGTAAATTCTTACACTTGCACACTTGGTAAACTTGCACAACGTCAGGGTTTTTGTAGTATTAAGCCTCGTACACACGATCAGTCCATCCGATGAGAACGGTCTGATGGATCGTTGTCAAAGGTTAACCGATGAAGCTGACTGATGGTCCGTCGTGCCTACACACCATCGGTTAAAAAAACGATCGTGTCAGAACGCGGTGATGTAAAACACAACGACATGCTGAAAAAAACGAAGTTCAATGCTTCCAAGCATGCGTCGACTTGATTCTGAGCATGCGTTGATTTTTAACCAATGGTTGTGCGTACTAACGATCATTTTTTTCTCATCGGTTAGAAATCCATAGGTTAAATTTAAAGCAAGTTGGCTTTTTTTTAACCTATGGTTAAATAACCTATGGGGCCCACGCACGATCGGTTTGGACCGATGAAAACGGTCCATCAGACCGTTGTCCTCTGGTTAACCTATCGTGTGTACAAGTCCTCAGAGTCATGCCGCGTACACACGATAATTTTTTGGCATGTAAAAAAATCGTTTTTCAGCCTCTAAAAAAAAAACAAAGTTTTTTCCAACTTCATCATTAAACAGACGTTGCCCACACACGATCGTTAAAAAAAAGCGCGGTGACGTACAACACGTATGATGGCACTATAAAGGGGAAGTTCCATGCTGATGACACCACCCTTGGGGCTGATTTCGTGTTAGTAAAAGACGATTCGCACTTTTCTGTCTGTTACAGCGTGATGAATGTGCTTACTCCATTACGAGCGGTAGTTTTACCAGAACGAGCGCTCCCGTCTCATAACTTTCTTCTGAGCATGCGCGGGTTTTTCACGTAGTTTAAGCCCACACACGATCATTTTTTACAACCCAAAAAACAACATAATTTAAAACGTCGTTAAAGAATGCAGCATGTTCGAATTTTTTTTTTTTTTTCGTTTTTCAGAACCCGAAAAATGATGTGAAGCCCACACACGATCATTTTAAATGACATTTTTTTAAAACTTTGTTTTTTACATGCCGAAAAATTATCGTGTGTACGCGGCATTAGGTGTATGATTAACCAATTATACCAAGCAGGAGATAATGATCATCAATTTCATTAGTACATCAAAACACAGTCATTAACTGAAATAGAAACAGCTGTTTAGGAGATTTAAAACAGGGTGAGGAACAGCAAAACTCTGCTGCCAGGTTGAGGTTGAAAGCCAGTTTCATGTCACAGGTCATTCACCACAGCAAGACTAAGCACAGCAACAAGACACAAGGTAGTCATACTGCATCAGCAAGGTCCCTCCCAGGCAAAGATTTCAAAGTAAACTGGACTCTCAGAATGCTCTGTTCAATCTCTTTTGATCAAGTACAAAGAAATGGGCAATGTTGAGGATTGTAAATGTAGTGGTCGACCAAGGGAAATTATGCAGCAGACACAGGGCCGTCTTTAATATTAATTGGACCCTGGGCAAACATTTTCTTGCCCCCCGCCCCCGGTATGAGACATACAGTGATTAGCAGCTAGACTCATAATGAGTTTATTGCAGCAGATTAGGCAGCGATCGTGATTGGTTGCCAGAGGTTACAGCACATTATTACCGCTCACCGACTGGTTTCTAGAGGTTCAGTGCATCATTACCGCTCACTGATTAGTTGCTAGAGGTTACAGCACATCGTTTCTGCTTGGTGATTGGTTGCTAGAGCCTCCGGCACATCATTACTGCTCACTGATTGGTTTCTAGAGATTACTGCAAACCATTGCTCATGGATTGGTTGCTAGAGGTTACTGTACACCATTACCTCTGCATCAAATTGTGGGTGTGGCCAAACTGCACTAACTTTGAATGGTGCCCTATGTACACAGTACAGGGTTGAGAGGCACACTACATAAAGAGTGGATAGTTTAAAGGTGCACTACATAAAGAGTGCATAGTTGAAAGGTGCACTACATAAAGAGTACATAGTTGAAAGGTGCACTATGTACAGAGTGCAGGGTTGAGGGTGTGCTATGTGCAGAGTGCAGGGTTGAGGAGTGTGCTGCATGCAGAGTGCAGGGTTAAGGGGTGCATTATGTGCAGAATGCAGGATTTAGGGTTGCTCTACGTGTAGGGTTTAGGGGTGTGCTATGTGCAGAGTGCAGAGGTGTGCTATGTGCAGAGTGCAGGGGTGTGCTAGGTGCAGAGTGCAGGGGTTCACTAGGTGCAGAGTGAGGGGTGCGCTAGTTACAGAGTACAGAGGTGCGCTAGTTGCAGAGGTGCGCTAGGGGCAGGGTTGAGGGGTGTGCTATGTGCAGGGTTAAGGGTTGCACTACGTGCAGGGTTTAGGGGTGTGATATGTAGAGAGTGCAGAGGTGTGCTATGTGCAGAGTGCAGGGTTGTGCTAGGTGCAGAGTGCAGGGGTGCGCTAAGTGCAGCGTTCAGGGGTGCGCTAGGTGTAGAGTACAGGGGTGCACTAGGTGCAGAGTGAGGGGTGCGCTAGGTTCAGAGTGCAGGGGTGAGCTAGGTACAGAGTGCAGGGGTGCGCTAGGTGCAGAGTACAGTGGTGCGCTAGGTGCAGATTGGCGGGGTGCGCTAGGTGCAGAGTGCAGGGGTGCGCTAGGTGTAGAGTGCAGGGGTGCGCTAGGTGTAGAGTGCAGGGGTGTGTTAGGTGCATTTACAAGTGACAGTAGCTGAGCAGCCAGAATGCGACCAGCACCAGAGGTGGCCAAAATCCAGCGGGCAGCACGGGGGTCCCTCCAAACAATGACAGGGCACTGGGCAGATTCCCCTTTTGCCCCATGTTAAAGATGGCCCTGAGCAGACACATCATGCTTATTTCCCTTCAACATCAGAAGATGTCCAGCAGTATCATTAGCACAGAACTAGACACCAGTGGGACCCAGGTATACCCATCTACTGTTTGGAAAAATCTGTCTAGATGTGGTCTTCAGCCAAAAAGCAACACCTCCAACATGGAAACAAGGCTAAGCGACTCAACTATGCATGAAAACATAGGAACCGGGGTGCAGAAAAATGGCAGCCAGTTCTCTGTACTGATGAGTCAAAATGTTAAATATTTGGCTGCAGCAGGAGGCAGTTTTCTCAATGAAAGACTGGACAGAATAATGAGTGTCTGCAAGCAACATTGAAGCATGGTGGCGTTTCCTTGCAAGTTTGGGGCTGCATTTCTGCAAATGGAGTTTGAGATTTGGTCAGAATCAATGGTCTCCTCAATTCTGAGAAATACAGAGAGATGCGTAATTATCCATCATGCCATACCATCAGGGAGGTTTGTGATTGAACCCCAACATATTCTGCAGCATGACAATGACCCCTAACATACAGCCAAAGTCATTAAGAACTATCTTCTGATTCCTCCTGTACTAAATTGTATTGTAACTGTACTGTCTGCCCTCATGTTGTAAAACGCTGCAAAAACTGTTGGCACTATATAAATCTTGTATAATAATAATGATAACATTTAAAAGTCAGCAGCTACAAATACTGCAGCTGCTGACTTTTAATATTAGGACAATTCCCCATCCAGGGCACCCGCGATGTCCTCTGTCCCTCGACTCCCGGGTGCAGGCAACGGCATCTTCAGTAAGGGAATCAGGAAGTGAAGCCTTGCAGCTTCATAGCCTGGTTCCATAATGCGCATGTGTGAGTCACGTTACACATCCTCACTGGTCCCTGCTGTCTTCTGGGACATGTGTCTCCCAGAAGACAGCAGGGGGACAGAGGAGGGGCCAGACATGGCGCAGATCGCCACAGAATCTGCAGCAATCTATCGCCAGAAGTGGGAGCAAATACCTGTATTCGACCGAGACTGTGGAATGCTCTGCCAACCACCATCCAATTGGAGGTGAACCATTTGGCCTTCCGAGGAAAGATCAAAACCCATCTCTTCTGAGATCAAAGGGTTCACTCAGGGAATGCATACTGAGCACCCAGAGGCGATTCAGTTTGCATGTGTTGCGCTATATAAGTCTCTCTCACTCACTATCTGCTCCCCCTTCCCCCTGAAATGTGCCAAATGTGAAACCGGAGGGGGGAGGAACCGGAAAAGCGGAAGTTCCATTTTTGTGTGGAACTCTGCTTTAATTTGTATTTATCTTCAGTTCATTTACTTTCTATTTTCTTAAATGATGAAACTAAACTATTTAAATAAACACTTCTGTTTCTGAAAGCTTTCTTAATTTACAGCGTTTGTGCACACGTACCTAAAACTTTTGCACAGTAGTGTATCAAAAACGTTCAGATGCCAGCTGATATCCACCATCTAAACTTTTAGATTTGCTTGTGGTTTTGGAGCAACATAGATCTTTTTTATCTAAAGCAATGTTCATGAGGCCCAATAGTAGTTATGGCAAGAACAACTAACCTAACTAAAGTTACTGCAGCCTTAGCCAAATTTTTTTTTTTTGCGTCATATTTCAAGTCCACCCTTTCATCTATTTTTGCAATCATTTATTGTGCTTAGCTGCATAAATTTAATAATTATCCATGAAGAATCAGTTCCTTATAGACATTCCAGAATGACTTATAATGCATAGCCATTGTTTGAACAAATAAAGGCTTCCTCGCTCTCGCTGTGAATACATTAATTGCTTCACTTAACAGATATGCGTGGGTCGCTCTATAGATCTCAAATTTTTAGCTTCCATTTCTTTACTTTCTTTGCAGAACAGTTAATTTTATCTGGTGAACCATCAGAACAGTAATTATCTTCAAATTGAACATATATTCACTAAAAGTTTATTTTCATCCTATGTGTTAGTGAATATCATAATGATTCCAGTAATTAAATTAAAAAAGACTGAGCACACTAAGATGATGCAGGCCAATTTGCAGAAATGTGCTATAACTCATGACAACCAACAGATATTAGGCTGTCATGTTATAAAGGTACCCGAAGACATGTTGTGCCCTGCTCCTGTTGAGTAGGTGCTATTTTGTAAATTTAGTTACCTGAGCTGTAGTTTAGCTCAGAGGATTATACCAAATTGTGGGTTTCTGTTTCAGTCCAGCTGTGTTGCACATGTTCCCCTTGCCTGCCTGTGTCGCTGTCACCAAGAGTCAAGGTTGGAAATGCAATAGGCTGGGTGCATTGGGTGCCTTCTTCCCAGAAGCAGCCAGTGGGCGTGGTCAACCCGCTGTGCATTCTGGTGGAGGGTACTTAAGGGCCTGACCTGATGGCCCTCCTGACCTCAGGGATGCGCTGACAGTGTTTTTCTGGTCTCAGGGCCTGCTGGCCTGAGGCTCCGCAACTGAGAGTGGGCCCAGGAGTTTCTGGGGCCTACTGGTACAGGGGTGGACCTGTACTGTCTTGCCTGCGGGAAGAAGCCGAGCAATTTGGGACTCAATTGAAGGACGCATCTGAACCAACTTGCCTCACTGTGCTGCCGGCCTGGCTGGAAGATCCTGTCACCGTGAGCTGTGTACTTTCTTTGAAATTTTGCTAAGTGTGTGCGTGGTTACACGATCCTGTGGCAGAGGGTTGTGTAACGACACTCATCAAGTCTGTGGCAGAGACTTTGAACGAGCTTCACACCGGCTGCTAGGTCAGTGAGAGTGGGCCTATCCAGTGGTTGCTAAATCCAGCGTGGAACCGATTTGTCCTCTGGATCTAGGCTGTACCCATGATCCGCAAAGCAAGGTACCTGAATCTTCTCTATCTCTCTACCCCTTTGTTGGAGAACCTGTTTAATAAAACTCTTGAAGAAAAAGAAACCAGTGTGAGTGTTGGTGCGGACATTCTTTTTGAATAACTCTTCAGGAGGGACCCCTAGGACAAGTGTGGTGAACAGTAAGGTAACGGCAGACCCAAAATTAAACCAGCAGCTCCTTCGGTGGTAGTGCTACATGTGCATCTCTCAAAAGACTGTTGTGCACCAGATCAAGAAACAATCTTCTCATGTTTGTGGTTCTTTCGGGAAAGCTCCTATCCACCAATGTGCTGGAAACACAGTCAGACAACCTCATCACATGCTAAAAAAAACAATATTATATCAATATAAAAAATATATACATATAAAGTCTTATGTTAAAAAAATCTGTGTTCAAAAATGAATATAGTCCCTAATTTGATAGAAGAAAAAAAAGAAAAGACAGGTAACAAGAAATGCCAAGTGTCTTCACTCTTCATGCATCAGTGCACATCCTCCACCAGGTGAAAGACCTCACCTGAATGATATCACAACACGCTCATCAAAACCATCCTACTGCTGTTGTTCCTTTGGGTTCTCCAGCCTAAATCCTCCTTAATTTGCAACCATCTCATACACTTCCTGGCACAATACAAAGGCTCCATTAATTTGTCATAGAAGATAGAAAGGCACAGACATAACGTATTCTGTTTTTGTAAATTTATTGTGGGGCGGTAGAAAAAGTGCTGCAAGCAGCATCTTTGGAGTGTGTTTGGAGCATTGTAAAAAGCACTCCAAAAATGCCTCTGCCCATTGAAATAAATGGGCAGCTCTTCCAAAGTGCTCTAAAAAAGCTCCTAAAGCATCGAAAAATAGGTCCTTTTTGATGTACGGTCAAATTGTCAAAAAGAGCTGCTAAAACGCCGCTAAAGCACCGCAAAAATGACCAGCACTTTAGCAGCTGTTTTAGCAGTGCTTTAGTGTGAAAGTGTTCTTTCTGTACGGTCACACTTTACCTGATCTGATTCATATATTGTAAAGCATTGTGTAAACTGTTGACGCTATAAAAATACTGTATAATTATAATAATAATAATTGTTTGTGTAACCATAAGCCAACATCTGAGCCATATACTGCTTGCTTGTGCCAGGACAGGTACTAAAAAGTCACAGTTAGGCAACTTGAATTTTAAGAAGGACCTACAATGGCAGTCCCCTTGCTTTTCTCATGTCAAAGTCAGTTAAAGCTGCAAGAGGAACCATGCTGATTTTGTAAAGAGTCATATCGTTCAAAAACAAATATTTCATAAGATTTTGGTAGATGTTCCATTGGTGAGATCACTGCCTGAGTTTCTAAGACAGCATACCTTTTGTTACCCATTTATTATATTTGAGACTTAATATCTCTCAGATATGATTTGGAATAAATGAGAGTTCTTTGACCATGAGTGAAAGCTTTAACACAATAACACATTTGTATTGGTAAATAGTAAAGTGGTCTAGACTAATACATACAGGGCCAGATTCACATAGGTTAGCGGATCTTTAGATCCGCGTAACCTATCTGATTTAGGATCCGCCGCCGCAAGTTTTTGAGGCAAGTGGTTAATTCACAAAGCACTTACCTCAAAACTTGCGGCAGCGTATTGTAAATCCCCCGACGGAATTCAAATTTTGCGGCTAGGGGGCGTGTAGTATTTAAATCAGGTGCGTTCCTGCGCCGATCGAACAGCAAATGCACCGTCCGCAAATTTACCCAGCGTGCATTGCGCTAAATGATGTCGCAAGGACGTCATTGGTTTCGACGTGAACGTAAATGGTGTCCAGCCCCATTCACGGACGAGTTAGGCAAACAACGTAAAATTTTTAAATCGCGACGCGGGAACGACGGCCATACTTAACATTGGCTGCGACTCATAGACCCAGGGGTAACTATCCGCCGGAAAAAGCCGAACGCAAACGACGAAAAAAAAAGCGACGGGCGGTCGTTCGTTTCTGAATCGGCGTATCTTCTAATTTGCATATTCGTCGCTTAAATAAACCGAAACGCCACCTACCGGCCGGCCTGGAATTGCAGCCTAAGATCCGATGGTGTAACACAGTTACACCTGTCGGATCTTAGGAATATCTATGCGTAACTGATTCTCTCAATCAGTCGCATAGATACGACCGGCAGAACTCAGGAGATACACCGTCGTATCTCTTTGTGAATCTGGCCCACAATCTATCTATTTGTACAGGGAAAGGGTAAAAATCATGGATTACATGAAGGAATACAGAGTATATTTCTTATAACATGAATCTACAAACAGTAGGACAGAAAATATATAGGACCAACATATTTAGATACAAGTACAAGGGAGATTTCCCATATTTACCATTCCCATAGAGATTCCAATTCTGGTGGCTGCTCTGCCATAGAGTGTGTGTTTTCCTCCCATCTATTTTGTGTATATCAATACAGGCTGATGCCTCGTTGGTTGGCATGGCGTGGCTCTGATTGGTGGGCTTCCCTATTCCTGGTTCAGGATTGGCTCCATCTCCAATTCCTATACTTTGTATAAGTCAGCCTCCTTTAATGCAAATCTTTGGCATCACCTATTTTGAGTGGGAGACTAGTACATGACCTTCAGGAAAGTTAAATATTGATGACGGACTGACTCTCATTGCATGTGCTAAACATGGGATCCTTTGAAGTGAATATGTGTAGAACAATAAGGTTTGGGTCCCATTGTTTAGATACACAAGCTTAGGCACCAAATTGTCTGTCTAACAGACACTTCTGTGAAGCTATGTTACACGCCCTACATAGATACAAGCTAAATGAAATATATTCATAATTACAATATTTTACAGCTATTAACAGGGATTTCTCATAAACTGATAAGGCAACACTTCTGTGGCCATTATGAAGAGGTCTGGCACTACTGCTGGGACACACAAAGGTGGCGTGGAAGAGAAACAGGTAATATTTTGAAACAGATAATCTCTCTAACTGAGCTGGAGAGAGGAGTGCTAAAGTACATAATGATTCAACATGTATAAGCAAATAAAGATGAATAAAAAGTACATACCCTTAAAGGACACCTCGTCATGTAAGGATCATTCAGTAAATATCATACAACCATGCTTCTTTATTAATTGTGATTAGTTAGGAATGGTTAGCACATGTGTCCTTTATATAAAACAGGGGCAATGCTCAAATCCTTTATTGCTTCGGATTATAGGATTATTGTAGGGAGCCGTACATGCCTGAAGATCATCGATACAATCCAAGATAGGCAATAAGACTCCTTAGCTGTCTGGAAGACTCAACCACAGTTCTGTGTCCTTGGAAATCAAGTTTTTTTTTTATGAACCATTAAAAATTATATAAAAGATCAGTTTATATATATGTAAAACCATTACACTGTAAGTCTAAATTTGGATTAAGCATTGAAATGTATTCAAATAAGAAAAATGTTGTTTACTTTTTAATGGAACATTATCACAGATTATTAAGCTATCCCCTTGCTATTAATTAAACTATCATAATTAAAAAGTACCATCACGGGGCAAGCTGTAATTAATTGTATTCCCTTCTGATTTGTCCAAATGTGTACACTCTATTTGTTGAATTTACCCTATAAAGTAGTTGATATGGATGCCTACATACATTTTTTTTTCCTGGCTTGTATACTGTTAAGCCTGCTAAATTATCATTTTTATATAGGATATGAATCATATGCCATTGTAGGTGTCCCCGCAGTGAACTCTCCTTGAATAGTTATTAGTTTTCTAGGAGAATATACAATAGTATATTATATTAAAATGCTCCGCAAAACGTAGAAAAGAAATTCTTTTCAAACCTGTTCTTCAGGCAATTCATCAATGGTGCCACTCCCACTGAAAGTGATGGATAATCTGTTGGAATTCTATCAAGGCTAACCTTCCTTGCAGCCTGATTTATAATTTTTGCTACACTGTAAAGCATTGGGTTGGGTGATTTTCAGTCTGATGAATACCCTTTACATTCCATTACGTTCAGATTAAGACAGAATCTTTGCATTCATCACAGTGCCACGTGCAGAGCAATAGTGCCATTTCACAATATTTCTGTTTGATTGAAACCTCCTAAAGCAGGCACCATATTGGCTCAATTTATGAAAATAGGAAGACTGTATTGTCATAAAATAGAGCTTTTTCAGCAGACACAGTTTAGAAGCTGACAAGACAAGCCATGGGGTTATATTCTGGGAAATGGAATACATCTTGGGTATTAAAGTGTTGCATGTCAGGATCTGAAAGTTTGCTTTTATTGTTGATGCCTTTGTATAGTTTTTTTTTAAAGGTTAAAGATTGCTTATGTTCAGTGAGTGCTCATTTCAACCTACAAGTGTAATGTATATTATATATTGTGTTTATACACAAAGTGGGTATAGAAAAGAATCACCCACCTTAAAACTGACGCAGTTTTTGTTTTATCCAGCAGTCTTTATTCAGTGCAACTTATGACATCCAAGTGAAAGATATAACACCAACATATCAGAAAAATAAATAAAAATAAAAAAAACAGAATCAACCCCCCCCCCCTTTTCTAAAAAAGGACTTATGAACTCAATCAGGTGTATCTAATCACCTTCTCAATGGCACACAAAGCCATTTGACTTTCAACTGTGATCAGCTGTGGTCATTTTGATTAGCTCAGCATGAAAAGAGCTTTCCTGGAGAATGTCAGTCTTGGTAGTACAAGCAAACAATCAACAATGGGTGGCAAGGCACTGTCAAAAGATCTTAGGGATAAAGTTGTTAACAGGCACAAGTCAGGAGATGGATACAAAAATATTTCTTTTACAAAGATTTATTAGCATGTAATCCAACATATCAGAACAGTTTTTAGATGCTTGCATTGCGTGACAGGCAAACAAAGAGACAAAAGAAAATACATAATGGCATAAAGAATGCACGAGCAATATAAACATGCAAGTAACAAACTTAATGCCCCATAAAATAAAGCAGAAAGATGAAAGACCAGAAAGAGGTGTGCCTGGGAGAACAGGGTATTCATAAACAAAATTTCCACATATATAGCCTAAGCATATGCCAACATAATTTTGTGGCCAAGAACTTCCCTAGCAAGCAGTAAACAATTAACACAAGAGAAAAGCAACATGGAGAACATAACGTTTAAAGGATAACCATTCTGGCCCGGACGGTACCTGGCGGCCTAATAAAGGTATGGATCTAATGCATAAAACATAGCTAGCAGAAGAGAAGGGAATGTCAAAAGGGAAGAAGTAAAGTCCAGTAGAAAAGAGAAGAGTGAATAAAAGGGGAAAGAGAAAGAGAAGAGTCCACCGCATGATGCATCAAAGGAGCATCAGATCAGGAAAAGTGTGTCGTCAAATCGAGAGGGTTGGATGTATGTGATCCATGGCTGCCAAACGCTAAGAAATTTGTCATGTATGTCTAAAAGGATGGCAGTTAGCTTCTTGTTTACCATAATATCATTCATACAATTTTTAACTGCTTCAAAACTGGCTTTTGCAATGGTTAATTTAGTTGCAGTAAAGAGATGTTGAGCTAGTTGCCGTTCCCGGCGTAGCAATTCCACAATTGGTTTACCAAGAAGGGCTTTGTAGGGGTTCCTTTTAATGTTTATATGAAATAAATTACGAAGAAGGGTATAAACCCTGACCCATAACCTGCACACCCTCGGGCATGACTAATATGTGCCATAGAGCCTTCTTGTGAGCATCCTCAAAAACAGAGGGGAGAGTAAGTTGGATAAATTGGGCCAATCTAGCTGTATAACACTTTATAGGCATTCTCCAATATAAGGAAATTTCTCAAGCACTTGGAAAGGGTTATGGTCATAGACTGCCAGTCCACTGGGTCTAACTCTTTCCCCAATTCCTTTTCCCATTGAAGATGGTAGGTACTCAAAGGAGACTTTTTTGCAGAAATTATGGATGAGTATATTAACGATATCATGCCTGGGGAGTGGGGTCTGGCTCTACATAAGCTCTTAAAAGGAGTCAGGGTGTATAGGGTAGGGTGGGATTTGATAAGTTGTTGGAGAAAGTATCTCAATTGTAGATAGCTATAGTGTTCTCTCAAAGGGATATCATGAGAAGAGTGTAAGGCATTGAATGTCAATATCCTAGTAGGGGTAAACAGGGAGTGAACATCTGTAAACCCATGTATAGTACACCATAAGAAATGAGCTGGGTTTTCACAACCCGGAGGAAATAATTGACAATCAAGAGTTTCAATAGCGGGAGATGAGGGGACATCAAACCCGCGGAATATTCTAAGGATATTTGAGTCCCATAATTGTAAGGAGTGGGCTAAACATGGCTCTATCGTTTTGGTGAATAGGAGGGAGCCATGTTAGAGAGGAGACAGCAAGATCTATTGTGGCCCATAGAGGCATCTGATATGGACCGAAAGGCGGCCCTTGATCTGCCGGGCGTACAAGACATGTTTACTGATTCGAGGATGGGTAGATATGGGTATATGGGTATAAATTGCAAAGGCTTGCGTTGAGGGAATGCGTGAAATATATGAAGGGATGGGGACAGGCAAGTCCCAAAAGAAGTAAAGTCGTTCGGAGAGGTAAGACATTCGGATTGCAGTTATCCTACCAAACCAAGACAATGGTAGGTAGGACCAGGAGGACAGCATTTAGGACAAACGTTTGAACAGGGATGGGTAGTTGGCCTGGAACATTCCCGCGTATGTAGGAATAAGGCGGATTCCGAGATAGGGTAGAGAGGAATGCCACACAAAGGGAAAGGATGATTTCAAACTCATCAGTACTGGGTGAGAAAGGTTAACCGACAGGGCTTTAGATTTGGAAGGGTTAACACGAAGAGAGAAGCAAAAGAGTCTAGAAGAGAGAATACTTTTGGTAGGGGATTCTGAAGTTAAAATTAGCAAGTTATCGTCTGAAAATAAACATATTTTAGGGGAAGACCCTGCAACATCAATACCACTTATATATGGGTGGGAGCCTCCACCAATGGCTCCAAAGCCAAAATGAACAGCAGTGGTGAGAGTGGGCACCCTTGACGCATACTCGGTGTTGCCAACCTATCAGATTGAAATTTACTGACACAACACCCAAAATTTCCTGGCACTTGACATCACACAACATGCTCAGGCACCGCCTCCGCCAGAGCTGCCTGATCACACTGTAGCAAGCACTTGGATGGTCTCAGCCATCTCTGGACCAAGCCAAGCGTCACAGCCTTATTTTTTACTGGCAACCTTTTACTTTTTTACTGGCATTTACTGGCAGGGGAAAATTGCCTGTTTTTTACTGGCTGCCAGTAAAAATACTGACAGTTGGCAACACTGCGCGTACCCCTCTTAGTGTACGCAAAGTGATAGGGGTAAATTTAGGAGTAAAGGTACAAAGCCTGTTAGCCAGCATCTGATTTGGTCTGTTCACTTTGGCATACCACTTCTGGTGGGACCAACACAGAATGTGCTCAGCTCCATCCAGGCAGAGGTCTAGCTCTAAACGGGCATGATCCAAGATTTTATGGCTAGCAGGAGTAGGGAATTGTTTAAGTGCAGTAGAAAGTAATTCCAGAAGGGTCTCTAAATCTCATTGCCGAAGACCTTGTTCCGGTTTACGTTTTGAAGCTAGCTGTATGATGTGGCCCCTAAGAACCGATTTGTACGCCTCCCATAAAGTTACAGGAGATGAAACTGAACCCATGTTGTTACAGAAGTAATCCTCAAAAGCTTTCAGAATCTCAGCCCGAATCTCCATGAAAGTTAGAAGCGAGTCATTCATTACCCAGGGGTGGTTTACTGAGAATAGAGTGACATACTACCAGAAAGGGATCATGATCTGACCATGGGGCAGCTAAAACAGAAGTGGATACCACTAGGGGGGAATGTTTCCACAACATAAACAAATGATCTATTCTAGAGTGAGAATGGTGGGGGTGAGAATAGTGCATGTATCCTTTACCTAGGGCATGGGACTTCCTTCAAAGGTCAACCAGGTCATGGATTTGTAAGGAGCGAGCAAATTTCCTAGCATAGGGATAGGGGGCAGCACATTCCGAGGGATATTTGTCCAAAGGAGTGTTTAAAGTCAGATTTGAGTCTCCAGCAAGGAGAGTGCCCTTGTGGTGAGATGTCAGAAAGCAACAGAGATGGGTCAGAAAAGGTCCTGGGGTAGAATTAGGAGCATAGTAAGTCAAGATAGAAACCTCAGTGTCCTGAATGGTACCTAGTAGCAACAGATACCTACCATCTTGATCTGCTATCTGTTTAGTGCAACTAAAAGGGACTGATTTACAAAAAGCAATGAGCACCCTATTTTGTTTTGTTGGGCCATGGGCAAAAAAAAACTGAGGATATTGAACATAAAAATGTGGGTTTCCTGCAAACATGCTATATCTACCTGCTGTCTCTTGAGGTACTTAAAACTTTCACTTGTTTTTGGGGGCAGTTCATGCCCTGAACAATTAGGGACAATAAGTTGAGCGTTATAAAAAAAAACTGACATTTTTACCCGCAGATCCCGCAGACTCAGAAAGAAAAAAGAGAGGGAAAAAGAAAAAAGAGTCAGGCATTAGACTAGAAGATAGGCTTACATAAAGCATTGGTTAGTGGGGCAAAAGGCCCACTGGAGGGTTGGAAGATGACCAAGAAAAATGTCCCGGTCAAGTTCCGGCACATTTGGGGGAGCAGTGGTCCATTGGAGCCACTCTGCAACATTCTAAAATAAATGTATCCTTAGAACATAAAGAAATAGGCACATAGCACATTAAAAACATTTTAAGGGACACAACCAAAATAAAAGAGAGTATCAGCCTTTTAGATATACAAGTGCAGCTGTGCTGCTGGAGCCGGTTGCCAACGCCCAATGGCACCCCTGCACAAGCGAGGGAACCCAAGGCAGGAGACAAGTAAAGGCAAACATAACAGTAAGATGATTGTTATGGGTCAACAATAACACTGAACTCTGAAGCCTGGAACCACCGGGCCATCTCTTAAATGCAAAGGGTTGTTTCCCTCAATCCACAATGAGCAAGGAACCCCCATAAACCAGATAGGAATATCCAACTTGCTATGGGAGGGACCGCCCCTTTCGAGCATCCAAGTGCTCTCACCAGCAATAATATTTAAAAGAGATACATAAAAAAGGGGGGGTGGAAGCATAACACGCAGGGTAGAAGTCCTGCAAAAAAAAAAGGGGGGGTAACCAGATCCAGTGAGTGTCAGTCCGTGGGTGAAAGGCACAAAATAAAAGTGCCTAGGCCATCTGGGCCACAATTTAATGGGGCCTGTAGCACAATGCGGATCAGGGTTCACAGTATTTGGTGACAGACAGTGATCAGGTCAAATGCGCAGGATCAAGGTGGAGGAGTCCCCCAAGACTTCTGGAGCATACAAGGCAGATCATGTAAGCTCCATAATCCTGTAGGCACATCCTGAAAGCGTTGTGTTTGAAGAGAGCAAAGGGCTTAAGAACATCTGGCAGGGCCTGCGGTAAGGCTGCAAGGGTCTTGGACGAGCAGATGAAGATGGCGACTCTCTTTGAGAAGAGGAATGTCAAACTGCAGTTCCTGGAAGTAATGCTGTAGGTCTGGAAGTGTAGAAGCATGAAACTGGTAGCCTTGATGAGAGAACAAGAGCTTAAAAGGGAACCCCACCTGTACCAGATCCCCTGGGTTTGTAAGACTTGTAGATAAGGCGTTAGGCTCCTCCATTTGGCAATAGTAACCAAAGAGAGGTCTGCAAAAAGTAGCAGGGAATTGCCCTGGAAAGAGATCCTGGCAGTCTCTTGCGGCTCGCAAAAGTCTCTCCTTGTTGAGGTAGAAGTGAAACTTGATAATGACAGACATCCCTGGGGAACCTTTGGATGGTTTAAGGGATAAGGACCTGTGAATACGGTCAAATTCTAAAAGCCCAGGAGTAATGTCCGGTGCAAACTCCTGAAAAAAAAGCAGTGGAAGTTCCTTGGCGATCAGAAAGGGTCTCAGGGAGTCTGCAGATACAGAGGTTATCTCTGTGGGCCTTTTTCTCTGCATCTTCCAACTTATCCAGCAAACTCTCAAGTTCACTATGCAACTTATCAACCTTTTCCTCATGCCCTTCTAATACTGTTGTTGCTAAGTCCATGCATTGCTCAAGCTGATTAGTGTGGTGGCCTAGCTCTTTAAGACCTTTCACAAGGTCTGCAGAGAGCTTGCGAGAGGCTGTTGTGATTACATCCTGCACTATGGAGAGGAAATTAAGAAGTAGGGCATCAGGGTCCATAGTCATAAGACTTATCAGGTCAGATGGGAACTGGTGCAAACTGTCCTCCATGAGTAGTCAGGCTCCGGGCGCTTGGGCGCCATCTTGCCCTTCCCCTTTCCTGTAGCTGGAGAAGCCTTCTGGTTAGAGCGGTATCGCTGCTGGTTCTTGGGCGTGTTGTACATGCCCGCAGAAAGCCCAGTGGTGTCTGCAGCCTTGTGAGCCACTTCTGCTGTGTCAGAGAGCGGGCTGTGCCTTGTCAACCAAGGTTTGATGATCCAACGGCATGGCTTTATTAATGCCTAGAAGTACAGTGAAGTTTACTATTAAGAAGTGGATGGTATTTGGTACAACACAGACCCTCCCTGGATTAGGACATTGCTCTAAACTGGATGAAAGAGCCAGGAGGATAAATCTAAAACATCAAGATAAGGATTCTTATTTAATATATAAAAAATGCAAATTGGGTCCAATGAGACGTAGCTCCAATATTTAAAAAAGTACATCCCTGGAAATTACAGACCAGTTAGCCTAACATCAATAGTATGCAAGCTCTTGGAGGGGATGATATGGGACTATATACAAGTTTTGGAAACTGTATCATTAGCAGTAATTAGCATGGATTCATGAACAATCATTCTTGCCGAACCAATCTATTAACATTTTATGAGGAGGTGAGCTGCAATCTAGATAAAGGGAGGCCCGTATATGTGGTGTATCTGGATTTTGCAAAAGAATTTGACACAGTTCCCCATAAACGTTAACTGTACAAAGTAAGGTCTGTTGGCATGGACCATATGGTGAGTACATGGATTGAAAACTAGTTACAAGGACGAGTTCAGAGTAGTGTTGCTCACGAATATTCGCATTGCGAATATTCGACTCGAATATAGCATATTCGAGAAATCGCGCTATATTTCGAAATTCGCGGTGAATATTCGCAATTCCGAATATTCGATTTTTTACAATTTTTTTTTTGAATCAGATCACATCCTAGATATCTCCATCGACGTCTAAAAGCATTGCTGGTATCATTAGAGACCCTGGGCCGAGTAGCTGAAGCGTTCATTGAATTTTCCAGAAAGATCGCAATGCGATTATTCGGCAAACGCAATATCGCGCGATTATTTTCCTCGCCCCGATCTTCCGCATCAGAGCGATTTTTACAGTTTCATTTTTAAAACAGATCACATCCTAGTGATCTCCATAGACGTCTGAAAGCATTGCTGGTATGATTAGAGCCATTGGGCCGAGTAGCTGAAGCGATCATTTTATATTGCCGAATAATCGCAATGCGAATATTCGGCAATAGGAATATTGCGCGATTATTTGCTCCGCCCTTTTGCATCAGAGCCAATCAGAGTTCTCCTTCCACACTCGTCACAGGTTAGCAACCAATAGGAACCTGCCTGCATGGACATTATATAAGCTCACTCCCAGCACCATTTCATTGCAGATTCAGAAGCTTGCTATAGAGTGTGGAGGCTGTTTCTGTGTTCCTGGTTTCCTGGTTTCCTGTGTCTTTGTTCTTGATTGATTTAGATCATCACCAGCATTGCTATTTAGTGATTCCAGTGGATCTTTTCCAGTATATCAACTGCTTTTTTCAAAGCAATAGACCCAAGAGCTTTTTTCAAAGCTACGTTTTGTGCTGTTTTGTGCTGTTTTTTTCATTTGTGTTACTGTTTGATCCTGCAATCCTCCCTGTTCAGTTATATTTGCAAGAGATTTCAGAACACATATTGATCTGAGCTTTATAAAAGAGCTTTTCTAAAAGCTAAGTTTTGTTCATCTTGTGTTACTGTCAGATCTTGCAGGTTCACTGTTCAGTGATATTTGATAGGCATCTCAGTTCAAATTTTGTTTAGTTTTCCCTAAAGAGCTTTTATAAAAGCTAAGTTTTGTGTTCAGTTTAGTTAAATTTTGTGTAGTAAGTGTACACACTGTTAGTGTACATTTATTTCATCTAGCTTAGCTTAGTGTGTGTTTAGTGTCTGTGTTTTGTGTTTAAAAAAAAAAAAAAAAAAAAAAAGTTAGTGTTTGTTTAGTGCTTTTTTTTTTTTTCTTTAATTTTGTAGTCCTTGTCTGGTGTACTACTTTTCTTATAGTTTAGTAGCTGTCTGTGTACGTCTTTGTCTGCGTGCCTGTCTTGTAAAAAAAACACAAAAACACATTTTGTTCACATTTTCCCCCCCAATAAAGTTTAACCCCCCCACACACATATCAGCAATTATGAGCGGCATCCGTGGCCGTGGCAGTAGGGGTAGGGGAGTTACTCCCAGTGCTGGATCGCTGCCAGCACGGGGTACCTCTCGTGCCCCTACTAGTGGTAGAGGATCGGGTGCAAGGGGAGTACGCCTGATCCGGGAGTTCTTCCCATCGGGCAGCCGCCCGATATTGCCATCTCAGGCTCAAGTAGTGGTGGACTACATGGGGCACAGCAGTGCCACTGAGTCGTCGGTCCCGACTCACAGTAGTACCACCATTACACCGTTGCCTGTACTACCCCCCCCCAGCCCCCAAGAGTCCAGCATCTTACTGTTCGACAGCGACAGTGATAGGGATCTCTTGGGGGAGGCCATGCATCAGGCAGACCTCCAGCTCTGTCCTGATGGTCAGGACCTTTTTGAAGGGATGGATGAGGAGGATGGGATACCTGCTGGCAGTATCCCAGAGACATCCCTTCAAACTGGTGCTGCTGTTTTGGTGCAGGAAACAGCAGCACCTAGTCAGACCCAGGCGTGGGTGAGGGGACAGCGGAGCCAGGCTAGAGGCTCCATGTCACGTGGTTCCCTCAGACCAACACATCTCAGCCCTTGGTCTGACATCTCTGGGGGCGAAGAGGGTGACCCATCATGGTTGCCATCTGACGCGTCGGCTCACTACGTCAGTGACGACGGGGAAGGTAGGCACCCTGGTGAAACGGTGCGCCAGGTCACCACCAGGGAGACCATCGTCAGGGTCTCCACTGGTGATGGCAGCAGGAGGTGTCAGGAGGAGGAGCAGCAGCAGCAGCAGCAGCAGCAGGCAGCTCCACCTGTGCGCACCGAATCCCAGCAGGTGCAAGTAAGCGTCACCCCATCTGACAGGAGGGCGGTGCTGAAGTCACCTGTCTGGAATTTCTTTACCCTGGTGGCAGACAACCCTACCGTGGCCATCTGCCGGATTTGTAAAGTGAGGGTGAAGAGAGGGAAGTGTTTGGCTCGGGTGGGTACCACAGCCCTGAACCAGCACCTCAGGATAAACCACTGGGCGTTGTATGAGGAGATGAAGCGTGGTGGTGGTAGCAGCGCCACCACCACAAGTGAGCAGGGTACAGCAGCCCCTGCCACATCTTCATCTGTTTCCAGCAGGTCATGCCCCCCCGCTCCCTCTAGTAGAGGTACTGGTACCGGCAGCCAGACCTCTACTTCCACAGCACCCTCCACGTCTGTGTCCCGCACTGCCGTCCGGCGCCAGGCGTCGATTTCAGACGCCTTTGACCGCACCACTCCCTTCCCCCCTGGAGACCGACGTGTGCGTTCCCTCAATGGGCTCCTGGCAAGGGTTATTGCCCAACATCTGCTGCCCTTCAACATAGTTGACAGCAACCCCTTCAGGCAGATGTTGGAGCAGGCCCAACCCCAATGGCGTGTCCCCAGCCGCCATTTCTTTGCCAGGACTGGTGTCCCTGCCCTACACCAGCACATTGTTCAGAATGTAACCCTGTCGCTGGATCACGCTGTCAGCGACAGGGTTCATCTGACAATGGATGGCTGGACCAGCAGGCATGGGCAGGGACGCTACATCAGCTTCACGGCCCATTGGGTTTCCCTCCGAGGCGTCGGTGAGGGATCGTCGGCAACCGATCTTGTGGTGCCGCCCCGGGGTGTCCAGGGGAGAACTGCTGGTCTCCCTCAAGCCACTGTCTCCGCAGCTGCTGAGCCTCCCAGCAAGCGCCCCCGTAGCTACTCAAGTGTGGGGCACGTGCGCTGTCAGGCCGTGCTCCAGCTTGTTAGTTTAGGGGACCGGAGACACACTGCAGAAGAAGTGCTGAAAGCACTTCAAGCTCAGGTCCAGAAGTGGCTGACACCCCGAAGGCTCCAGCCAGGTATGGTTGTCTGCGATAACGGCAGCAACCTACTCGCCGCCCTCCATGCTGGCAGTCTGACGCACGTGCCCTGTCTGGCACATGTCCTCAACCTGGTGGTGCAGAAGTTCCTGCGCACTTATCCAGGGTTGAGTGACATTGTGGCAAAGGCGCGTAGGATTGCCAGCCACTTCAGGCGCTCCCCAACCGCTACCGCGTCCCTGTCCAAATTGCAGCGGAAGTACAATCTGCCCCTTCACAGGCTGATTGTGGACAGTGTGACGCGGTGGAACTCCACCCTCCACATGCTGAAGAGGTTGTGGGAGCAGCAAAGGGCGGTGAGGGAGTACCTGATGGAACTAGGCACTCAGAGGGCTTCACCACAACTCCCTTTCATCGCCTGTGCGCAGTGGGGGCAGATAAACCAGGTCTGCCAAGTGTTGTCCTCCTTCGAGCAGGCGACCAAGATGGTCAGCAGTGAGCAAATTGGCCTCAATAGCGTGCTGCCAATACTGTTCATGCTGGAGAGGACACTAGATCGCCTGCTCGAGGCTGGGGAGAGTGCCTTGGTGGAGCAGGAGGAGTCAGCAATGCTCCACCGAGACCAGGGCCAGGACCAGGAGGAGGAGGAGGAGGAGGAGGAGGATGATGATGAAGAGGAGGAGGAGGTGGTTGCTGGTGTCGTCCCGGAGTCAGGGCCTGGTCAGGAGGGAGAGCCGGTGTTGGGGGCACCGATAGTCCGGGGGTTGGGCATGTCTGAGTTTGACCAGCAGCGCCTCAGGGAAGAAGAGTCGCACCTCATTAACCTGGCCAGCATTGAGGAGTCACAGCGGGCTGTGCTCTTCCCCATGGCTGCCCACATGCTCAGATGCCTCAGGAGGGACCCCCGGGTTAAGACCATCAAGACGAGGGATGATTTCTGGATGGCCACCCTTTTGGATCCCAGGTGCAAGGGGAAACTGGAGCAGTTCATCCCAGCCAGCCGGAGGCAGCACCGGATGGAGGAACTGCAGGCAGCCATTGTCAGACGGTTGGAGCAGGCAACTCCCCGGCCTCCAGTTGTCCCCCCTCATCTCACCCAGCAGGTGGCTGCACCCAGCTGCAGCCGAGCAGGGGACCTAATGGAAGAGATGAGGATGTTCTTCCAAACCGAGCGACCCAGTACCACCACCAGCAGCAGCAGCAGCAGTCACCACCAGCGGCTGGCCCACATGGTGGCAGACTACATGGCGTCCGTCGGTGCTTCTGACAGTATGAGCACCGACGACCCCATGGAGTACTGGGTTGCCAGATTGGACACCTGCCGCGAGCTCGCTCAGTATGCGCTGGAGTTATTGTCTTGCCCCCCCTCCAGCGTACTATCTGAGCGGACATTCAGCGCGGCAGGTGGGGTGGTCACGGACAAGAGGACCCGTCTGTCCACAGAGTCCGTGGACAGACTCACATTCATAAAGATGAATGAGTCCTGGATCGGCGGTGACTTTCTGGCACCCGTCGTCGGTTCAGGGCGCTGAAGGGTCCCTTGCCATGCATTCCCTGATGAAGCCCCGGACCTGATGTATTTACAGTGCTGAATATAACTATTTCAACATCAGAGAAAATCAATGTTAATATTTGGTACAGTAGGCTTTCTTTGCAATTACAGCGGTCAAAAATTTCTTGTAGTTTTACACCAGCTTTGCACACACTGGAGGAGGGATTTTGGCCCACTCCTCCACACAGATCTTCTCTACATCAGTCATGTTTCTGGGCTATCGCTGAGAAACACGGAGTTTGAGCTCCCTCCAAAGATTCTCTATTGGGTTTAGGTCTGGAGACTGGCTAGGCCACGCCAGAACCTTGATATGCTCCTTACAGAGCCAATCCTTGGTTATCCTGGCTGTGTGCTTTGGGTCATTCTCATGTTGGAAGACCCAGCCTCGACCCATCTTCAAAGCTCTAACTCAGGGAAGGAGGTTGTTGCCCAAAATCTTGCAATACATGGCCCCGGTCATCCTCTCCTTAATACAGTGCAGTCACCCTGTCCCATGTGCAGAAAAACACCACCAAAGCATGATGCTACCACCCCCATGCTTCACATTAGGGATGGCGTTCTTGGCATGGTACTCATCATTATTCTTCCTCCGAACACGGTTAGTGAAATTATGATCAAAAAATTATATTATAGTCTCATCTGACCACATGATTTTCTCCCATGACTCCTTTGGATCAGTCAAGACAATTATGTCAGCAGTTATTTCACACCCTATATACTCTTATTAAGACTGCTGTACATCATGGCAACTCCTGCCCATGTGATATGACTCTGTATCAACTACTACTGTTAATACTACTACTGCTGCTTCTGCTGCTGCTGCTGCCCAGTCAAGACACCTATGTCAGCAGTTATTTGACACTCTATATACTCCTATTCCTACTGCTGTTCATCATGGCACCTCCTGCCCATGTGATATGACTCTGTATCAACTACTACTGTTAATACTACTGCTGCTTCTGCTGCTGCTGCCCAGTCAAGACACCTATGTCAGCAGTTATTTGACACTCTATATACTCCTATTCCTACTGCTGTTCATGATGGCACCTCCTGCCCATGTGATATGACTCTGTATCAACTACTACTGTTAATACTACTGCTGCTGCTTCTGCTGCTGCTGCTGCCCAGTCAAGACACCTATGTCAGCAGTTATTTGACACTCTATATACTCCTATTCCTACTGCTGTTCATGATGGCACCTCCTGCCCATGTGATATGACTCTGTATCAACTACTACTGTTAATACTACTGCTGCTTCTGCTGCTGCTGCCCAGTCAAGACACCTATGTCAGCAGTTATTTGACACTCTATATACTCCTATTCCTACTGCTGTTCATCATGGCACCTCCTGCCCATGTGATATGACTCTGTATCAACTACTACTGTTAATACTACTGCTGCTGCTTCTGCTGCTGCTGCTGCCCAGTCAAGACACCTATGTCAGCAGTTATTTGACACTCTATATACTCCTATTCCTACTGCTGTTCATGATGGCACCTCCTGCCCATGTGATATGACTCTGTATCAACTACTACTGTTAATACTACTGCTGCTGCTTCTGCTGCTGCTGCTGCCCAGTCAAGACACCTATGTCAGCAGTTATTTGACACTCTATATACTCCTATTCCTACTGCTGTTCATGATGGCACCTCCTGCCCATGTGATATGACTCTGTATCAACTACTACTGTTAATACTACTGCTGCTTCTGCTGCTGCTGCCCAGTCAAGACACCTATGTCAGCAGTTATTTGACACTCTATATACTCCTATTCCTACTGCTGTTCATCATGGCACCTCCTGCCCATGTGATATGACTCTGTATCAACTACTACTGTTAATACTACTGCTGCTGCTTCTGCTGCTGCTGCTGCCCAGTCAAGACACCTATGTCAGCAGTTATTTGACACTCTATATACTCCTATTCCTACTGCTGTTCATGATGGCACCTCCTGCCCATGTGATATGACTCTGTATCAACTACTACTGTTAATACTACTGCTGCTGCTTCTGCTGCTGCTGCTGCCCAGTCAAGACACCTATGTCAGCAGTTATTTGACACTCTATATACTCCTATTCCTACTGCTGTTCATGATGGCACCTCCTGCCCATGTGATATGACTCTGTATCAACTACTACTGTTAATACTACTGCTGCTTCTGCTGCTGCTGCCCAGTCAAGACACCTATGTCAGCAGTTATTTGACACTCTATATACTCCTATTCCTACTGCTGTTCATCATGGCACCTCCTGCCCATGTGATATGACTCTGTATCAACTACTACTGTTAATACTACTGCTGCTGCTTCTGCTGCTGCTGCTGCCCAGTCAAGACACCTATGTCAGCAGTTATTTGACACTCTATATACTCCTATTCCTACTGCTGTTCATGATGGCACCTCCTGCCCATGTGATATGACTCTGTATCAACTACTACTGTTAATACTACTGCTGCTGCTTCTGCTGCTGCTGCTGCCCAGTCAAGACACCTATGTCAGCAGTTATTTGACACTCTATATACTCCTATTCCTACTGCTGTTCATGATGGCACCTCCTGCCCATGTGATATGACTCTGTATCAACTACTACTGTTAATACTACTGCTGCTTCTGCTGCTGCTGCCCAGTCAAGACACCTATGTCAGCAGTTATTTGACACTCTATATACTCCTATTCCTACTGCTGTTCATCATGGCACCTCCTGCCCATGTGATATGACTCTGTATCAACTACTACTGTTAATACTACTGCTGCTGCTTCTGCTGCTGCTGCTGCCCAGTCAAGACACCTATGTCAGCAGTTATTTGACACTCTATATACTCCTATTCCTACTGCTGTTCATGATGGCACCTCCTGCCCATGTGATATGACTCTGTATCAACTACTACTGTTAATACTACTGCTGCTTCTGCTGCTGCTGCCCAGTCAATACACCTATGTCAGCAGTTATTTGACACTCTATATACTCCTATTCCTACTGCTGTTCATGATGGCACCTCCTGCCCATGTGATATGACTCTGTATCAACTACTACTGTTAATACTACTGCTGCTTCTGCTGCTGCTGCCCAGTCAAGACACCTATGTCAGCAGTTATTTGACACTCTATATACTCCTATTCCTACTGCTGTTCATGATGGCACCTCCTGCCCATGTGATATGACTCTGTATCAACTACTACTGTTAATACTACTGCTGCTGCTTCTGCTGCTGCTGCTGCCCAGTCAAGACACCTATGTCAGCAGTTATTTGACACTCTATATACTCCTATTCCTACTGCTGTTCATGATGGCACCTCCTGCCCATGTGATATGACTCTGTATCAACTACTACTGTTAATACTACTGCTGCTTCTGCTGCTGCTGCCCAGTCAAGACACCTATGTCAGCAGTTATTTGACACTCTATATACTCCTATTCCTACTGCTGTTCATGATGGCACCTCCTGCCCATGTGATATGACTCTGTATCAACTACTACTGTTAATACTACTGCTGCTGCTTCTGCTGCTGCTGCTGCCCAGTCAAGACACCTATGTCAGCAGTTATTTGACACTCTATATACTCCTATTCCTACTGCTGTTCATGATGGCACCTCCTGCCCATGTGATATGACTCTGTATCAACTACTACTGTTAATACTACTGCTGCTTCTGCTGCTGCTGCCCAGTCAAGACACCTATGTCAGCAGTTATTTGACACTCTATATACTCCTATTCCTACTGCTGTTCATCATGGCACCTCCTGCCCATGTGATATGACTCTGTATCAACTACTACTGTTAATACTACTGCTGCTGCTTCTGCTGCTGCTGCTGCCCAGTCAAGACACCTATGTCAGCAGTTATTTGACACTCTATATACTCCTATTCCTACTGCTGTTCATGATGGCACCTCCTGCCCATGTGATATGACTCTGTATCAACTACTACTGTTAATACTACTGCTGCTTCTGCTGCTGCTGCCCAGTCAAGACACCTATGTCAGCAGTTATTTGACACTCTATATACTCCTATTCCTACTGCTGTTCATGATGGCACCTCCTGCCCATGTGATATGACTCTGTATCAACTACTACTGTTAATACTACTGCTGCTGCTTCTGCTGCTGCTGCTGCCCAGTCAAGACACCTATGTCAGCAGTTATTTGACACTCTATATACTCCTATTCCTACTGCTGTTCATGATGGCACCTCCTGCCCATGTGATATGACTCTGTATCAACTACTACTGTTAATACTACTACTGCTGCTTCTGCTGCCCAGTCAAGACACCTATGTCAGCAGTTATTTCACACCCTATATACTCTTATTAAGACTGCTGTTCATCATGGCACCTCTTGCCCGAGTGATTTGACACTGTATTGTCAATGTCTACTACTACTATTACAGCTCAGTCAAGACACCTGTGTCCCAATTTTTTGGTACACTATTGACTACTATGACCACTACTGATGCTGTAAAGTATTCCCCAAGTGTTTTTATGCTATGTATTACTATTACCACTACTGCTTGTAAATCATGCCTGTGTGATACTTAGTGGGAATGCTTTAATAAGCATTCCTAGTATGGATACCCGTAAATGTATTAATCTTAATTAGTGTGAATGCTTTAATAAACATTTCCAGTATTGATATCCGTAAATTTAGTAATCTTATTATTCCTTAAGTTTTTTGGTTCTGCGTAACTTCGGCATACTTTCAACTATTGAGACCATTCAACTGTAAAAATGTTCGTCTCGTTCAGCTAATGATGGGACTTCTTCAAGTTTTTTTCTACTTTTTACACTTTTATAAATTTTAAGCTTTTAGACCCTTTTATTAAACATTGAAGTCAATGAGAACATCCTTTTCCCCTTTGAATTCACATGCCATGCCAAAAGTTTCAGCTACTTCATACTTTCACTTACAGACACTGAAAAAACTTTAAAGCGGTCACAAAATATTTAGCTATCCGGCTATGACTTTTCAAATCGTTATCGTTTACAATTTTTTGGTGAAAACGCAATTTACGTTTTGCGAATTTTTCACAAAAATGCAATAGGTTATAATGTAATCCTATGGAGGGGATTTAGAGTCTGTCAGGTGACCTTAACATTGGAGATCTTTGTAATTAAAAATATCTTTACAAAAAGGGGAAACAAATTGGTCTCACGCCCACAAGATCTACTTTTCATACACAATTTTTAGATCAAAACGTAGCTATGCTTGTCTGGTTTATGGCAATGTGACCAATTCTGCGATACGTATTTTAGTTTTAATTATTGGAGCAACAGCCAGAAATTATGTCTCATAGACTCTCATGTGAAATTATCTAAAAAATGTTGCTGCAGAACTCACAAAGACGCTCTTTTCTAAATCGCAGAAATGGCCACATTTTTAAGTTTATCTACATAAATTTCATATCGATGCGTTTACAAGGGCCGTGTATTTCAAACGGTGTAGTCGTTGTATCAATTGCATGTACGTTTGAGGATTTATTAAGCTTTGTTTGGAGGCTTAAATCATGTATTAGATCTGTGAATTAAAAGCGTTTGTAATGTTATTTCTTTCCATAAATAACTTTCCTGACCTCAGTGCAATATTCCTCCTCACTGACCTGGGGGGGAGGGGAAACCTATTGAGGGGGGAGGGGCGACCAGGAAGTCAGCATACTCTATACTTTGCAGATAGAGAAAGAAGCTGTGTGTCCTAAAGATAGTGTAGTGGTTATGGTGAATGTCTTTGGCAAGGGGCTCACCAATTAAGCATTCCCACTCGCATTTTCCTCAGGAAATGCATTGTCTAGTTATATTATATTTTAATACTCCTGCTGCTGCCTCCATGCTGAGTAAAGCTTCATGACCTTTCTGGCACAGCGGATCCACCAACAGCCTCCGCTACAAGCTACCAGACCGGACTACCAGACCGGATCTAAACAGCAAGTGTAACTATAACAATGAACCTTATGTTAAACCCTGTTTTGCGGCATTTATACTGCAACCATTGGGCTGACTGCAAGAGCTCATCTGCATTCTCTCTCTTTCTTGCTCTCCCTCTCTCTCTCTTTGTATATATATATATATATATTGTTGCTTTTGTTATGTTCATTTTTCAACAGTTTATTTTGTGTTCGTCGTGTCTGTGTCGTGTGCTTTAGTTTGTCCTAGGTTAATGTTAAATAAAATAATAGTATAAAATGTTTTTGCTTATTATGAAGTTAAATGTGTTGATGTTGATTTGTTTGATGTGAAGTTAGATGTGTTGAAAAACCTACAACTCTATCTCAAAAAGAAATGAAACATTTCCAAAAAATAAGTTTTTTTAATACAAAAATAAATTTAAATATAGCTCTCAATCCGTTTTTGAATGCGGTGCATTTCCGCAATCTGACCCGATAGCTGCTGCTCTAGCAGAGCATTTTGTTGGTTGAGGTAGCTCATCTTACGCTGGTTCTGAAGGATCTTCTGGTGCGTCTTTTCAATGAGTATATTTTGCCTCTTCAGATCTCTTGATGCTTTTAGGATATAATAAAAAAACATTTGGATTTCAAATAACGTTACCAAATAAATAAATATTTTTTTTTGCTTATTAATCAATCATTATCATGTGTATACACTTGTTATGTGTCTAACACATCCCGGGAGTGCAGAATTATTAGGCAAATGAGTATTTGGACCACATCATCCTCTTTATGCATGTTGTCTTACTCCAAGCTGTATAGGCTCGAAAGCCTACTACAGATTAGGCATATTAGGTAATGTACATCTCTGTAATGAGAAGGTGTGTGGTCTAATGACATCAACACTCTATATCAGGTGTGCATAATTATTAGTCAATTTCCTTTTCTTTGGCAAAATTGACCAAAAGAAGGATTTGACAGACTCTGAAAAGTCCAAAATAGAGAGATATCTAGCAGAGGGATGCAGCACTCTTAAAGTTGCAAAGCTTCTGAAGCGTGATCATCAAACAAAAGAAGCGTGTGGAAAAACAAAGGTGCAAAATAACTGCCCATGAACTGAGAAAAGTTAAGCGTGCAGCTGCCAAGATGCCACTTGCCACAAGATTGGCCATATTTCAGAGCTGCAACATCACTGGGGTGCCCAAAAGCACAAGGTGTGCAATACCCAGAGACATGGCCAAGGTAAGAAAGGCTGAAAGACGATGACCACTGAACAAGACACACAAGCTGCAACGTCAAGACTGTGCCAATAAATATCTCAAGAAAGATTTTTCTAAGGTTTTATGGACTGCTGAAATGAGAGTGAGTCTTGATGGGCCAGATGGAAGAGCCCGTGGCTGGATTGGTAAAGGGCAGGGAGCTCCAGTCCGACTCAGACGCCAGCAAGGTGGTGGTGGAGTACTGGTTTGGGCTGGTATCATCAAAGATGAGCTTGTGGGGCCTTTTCGGATTGAGGATGGAGTCAAGCTCAACTCCCAGTCCTACTGCCAGATTATGGAAGAGACCTTCTTCAAGCAGTGGTACAGGAAAAAGTCACCATCCTTCAAGAAAAACATGATTTTCATGCAGGACAATGCTCCATCACACGTGTCAAAGTACTCCACAGCGTGGCTGGCAAGAAAGGGTATTAAATAAAAAAAAGTAATGACATGGCCTCCTTGTTCACCTGATCTGAACCCCATTGAGAACCTGTGGTCCATCATCAAATGTGGGATTTACAAGGAGGGAAAACAGTACACCTCTCTGAACAGTGTCTGGCAGGCTGTTGTTGCTGCTGCACGCAATGTTGATGGTGAACAGATCAAAACACTGACAGAATCCATGGATGTCAGGCTTTTGAGTGTCCTTGCAAAGAAAGGTGGCTATATTGGTCACTGATTTGTTTTTGTTTTGTTTTTAAATGTCAGAAATGTGTATTTGTGAATGTTGAGATGTTATATTGGTTTCACTGTTAAAAATAAATCATTGAAATGGCTATCTATTTATTTTTTGGTTAAGTTGCCTAATAATTCTGCACAGTAATAGTAGTCACATGCACACACAGATATCCCCCGAAAATAACTAACACTAAAAACAAACTAAAAACTACTTCCAAAAAAATTCAGCTTTGATATTAATGAGTTTTTGGGGTTCATTGAGAACATGGTTGTTGTTCAATAATAAAATGAATCCTCAAAAAATACAACTTGCCTAATAATTATGCACTACCTGTATACTTCTAGCATCAATACCATATTATGGTTATACAATCTGACAGGTGCGCTTTATATGTTGTCCATTTTTATATCTACATTTTGTTGTTGAAATGTTATTAATCATTGTGCACATATTTACCTTCCTGAATGAGGCTCACAGGACCGCTCTCTTCCTCCTGCTCTTCTGCTTGAGAAGTTGGGGTGGTGGGGGGGGGAAGCTCCTCAGCTTGCTCCTCAACAGGAGCTGGGGTTGGGGAGTGGGAGGGCCCTGGCTGCTCCTCCTCATCCATGTCCTCCTCTGCCGCATCCTCCTCTGCCGCATCCTCCTCCTCCTCCTCATCGGCCTGGCGCCTTCTGCGCTTGGCGCGGACAACTGGCATTGGAGCTCCTATAATAACACAATGTTCATATATTATAAAAATGTTTTCTAATGACGTATGCAAATTCTGTGTACTGTGCTGTATTGTATATGAATACAAATTGATTTATATAGACAGTTAACCAATGGGACAATGTTATATTAAAGGGTCTTGTGGGCACTACAGGGGACTGAGCGTGAGCTGGGATGCAACCATGTTAAAATGAGCTGTTTTTGTCTCCTTTGTTTTGTTCAGACCATCTCATGTTAAAAAAAGGGCCTGATGGAGCACACGGGATTACTATAACAACCCCACTCCTAACACAGGAATTTAGTGGTAATCTATATATATAAAACTCAACGTGTGTGTGTGCATAAATGTATGTATGTATGTATGTATGTATGTATGTTCCAGCATCACGTACAAACGGCTAAAGATATTTATATGAAACTTGGCACACAGGTTACTTATATGTCAGCCACAAACATAGGATAGGTGGTTTAAACCTTACCCACCCCCACTTGCCATGGTCGGGGTTTTTCTTTAAAGTCCCATGCAAAGCAATGGGAAAATTATGTTCCCACATAACTTCTGTGTTCCTGTCTGCTGCCCCATGTCTTTTTTCAACAGTACTATGAATACCTTGGCCGGTGGTGATATATGTTAGCACAACATGGCATCTTGGTTAACAACATCTGACCTTACATGAATTACATATGACCTTACATAACTGTCACCAAAGGAGCTGCGGTGGCTCCACGCGATTGCCACTGCACTGACAACTGATTCACCTCTGCAGCTAGGGGTTCGGATCCCGCTCTCGGCTACCTGTGAATTGAGTTTGGTGGTCTCAGCCCCGCCACTGGTGGGTGTGCTATGCGAGGTTGGGTTGGGAGGACCCCCTCACACCCGCCATTGCCAACCGGGGCATGGAGAAAGGTGGCAGATTGCCTCTGGGGGAGGCCTCCCAACTCCTGCAGGCCGGCTCCTCTCTCTTTCGAGTTCACGCACAAAATACACTTTTTTAAAAAAAAACATAACTGTCAACAATAACTTACCTGGATGATATTTAGCCCGAAGACGTCTGACATTACCCATTTGGCGCCTCTTGAGGTCAGACCACTTCTTAACAATGGCCTTGTGGTCATGTTGGCCGCCAAAGTCAGCGATTAGGGCGCTGACCACAGCCCTTTTCTGTGGCTGCCGCCGCAGGTCATCATATCCTGTTTCCAGGAACTTCTGCAAGATGAAGAACAAAGTATATTGTAATACTTCTGTTGACAGCCTTATGGATATATGACGTAAATGTATGCTATTCAACAATTGGAAGCATTCTCGCCTTATTAATCAATGACAGGGGTAACATGAAAGATTTTATATCCTGCCATTTCGGTCGCCACCTTTTTTGCATAAATATAGCAGCCATTATCATTTGCATAATTATGAATATATTATTAACAACACAGGATACACGTATAGGGGAGATATGCGTTGCTAACTCTTTTCCCTGTCAGGAGCCTAACGCCCCGGGGGGTCAGAGACGGGACCTTTTTCGGAGGACCACTGACGTATGTACCAGTCGCAGTTTTTTGTGATGTCACTCTTTAGGTGTGTGCACATTTTTCACTGCATCCGGGTGGAGTTTTTGGGTTGTGTTTTGCACGCCACAGGCTTTTCAACAGGAAAAAAACAGCTGGAGGCAGAATGGTTGCAAAACACTACGTGTTTGTTACTTAACTCTGGGTTTCAAGACCAGTCCACCTCCAGCTGTTGCAAAACTACTACTCCCATCAGCCACGGTCTGTCAGTGCATGCTAAGAATTTTACTTTTGCTGCATTTAGGGTGCCACAGTTTAGAGACCCGTGCATAAAGGCCTGAAAAATGGGGGCCTGCAGAACTTACAATACTAGAAGTGCCAGCATTCCCAGGCATGCTGGAAGTTGTAGTTCTGCAACATCTAAAGGGCAATATGTATTCGAACGTCCTTGGGCCTTGAGGACACTGAAGTCAGGACGTTCGCATACGTCCTATGTCCAAAAAAATTTTAAATTCATTATGCTAAATAACAAGGAAAAGTGCCAATATACACATTTGCCAACCAGGGTGTCTGCAGCTGTCCAGGCATGCTGGGACTTGTAGTTTTGTAAAAGCAGGAGACACATTTTTTGTGAAATACTAATATATGATCATATATACTAACTTTTAAACTAGACTTAAATGCTGGGCTGGGCTGGGACTTGTAGTTTTGTAAAAGCAGGAGACACATTTTTGGTTAAATACTAATATCTGATCATATATACTAACTTTTAAACTAGACTTAAATGCAGTTGAAGATGATGAAATAACAGTGGTCAAAATACTTACACAAATCAGCAACTTTTCCTCAGACTTAGTGAAATTGCTTCCAACCATGTTGCTGTGTGATTGCGCTGCGATCATAAGTTGGAAACTGGCAAGGCTCCAGGAAATGGTCGCGTGTTGTTCGCGTGTTGATTGCGCTGCTTGGACCGAGATGGGTCCATATGGCTTCGGCTGTATGGACCACAGTAACTCTTTTCCCTGTCAGGAGCCTAGGAGCCTAACGCCCCGGGGGGTCAGAGACGGGACCTTTTCGGAGGACCACTGACGTATGCAACCGTCGCAGTTTTTTGTGATGTCACTCTTTAGGTGTGTGCAAATTTTTCCTTGCACCGGGTGGAGTTTTTGGGTTGTGTTTTGCACGCCACAGGCTTTTCAACAGAAAATAACCAGCTGGAGGCAGAATGGTTGCAAAACACTACGGGTTTGTTACCTAACTCTGGGTTTCAAGACCAGTCCACCTCCAGCTGTTGCAAAACTACTACTCCCATCAGCCACGGTCTTTCAGTGCATGCTAAGAATTTTACTTTTGCTGCATCTAGGGTGCCACAGTTTAGAGACCCGTGCATAAAGGCCTGAAAAATGTGGGCCTGCAGAACTTACAATACTAGAAGTGCCAGCATTCCCAGGCATGCTGGAAGTTGTAGTTCTGCAACATCTAAAGGGCAATATGTATTCGAACGTCCTTGGGCCTTGAGGACACTGAAGTCAGGACGTTCGCATACGTCCTATGTCCAAAAAAATTTTAAATTCATTATGCTAAATAACAAGGAAAAGTGCCTAAATACACATTTGCCAACCAGGGTGTCTGCAGCTGTCCAGGCATGCTGGGACTTGTAGTTTTGTAAAAGCAGGAGACACATTTTTGGTTAAATACTAATATCTGATCATATATACTAACTTTTAAACTAGACTTAAATGCAGTTGAAGATGATGAAATAACAGTGGTCAAAATACTTACACAAATCAGCAACTTTTCCTCAGACTTTGAGAAATTGCTTCCCACCATGTTGCTGTAATATTGGGAAACTGGCAAGGCTCCAGGAAATGGTCGCGTGTTGTTCGCGCAATTGCGCATGCGCGATCGAAAAATCGCAATCGCAATATGTATTTTGGTTAAAATATCATACATATTCGATTTCAGAGTGCTGCTACAGCAGTTTTCGAAATATCTGCAATAAATTTCGCATTCGCATGTTGCGATATTTCGATAAAATATCAGGAATATTCTGAGCCAATCAGAGCGCTCCTCCAGCATATCTCGAAATTGCGCAATAAATATCGCATTCGCATGTTGCGATATTTCGATAAAATATCACGAATATTCTGAGCCAATCAGAGCGCTCCTCCAGCATATCTCGAAATTGCGCAATAAATATCGCATTCGCATGTTGCGATATTTCGATAAAATATCACGAATATTCTGAGCCAATCAGAGCGCTCCTCCAGCATATCTCGAAATTGCGCAATAAATATCGCATTCGCATGTTGCGATATTTCGATAAAATATCACGAATATTCTAAGCCAATCAGAGCGCTCCTACCGCAGTTATTAAAAAATCGCAATTATTTTCGCATTCGCAATAGCGAAAAATCGCATTCAATTAATTTCGATAAAATATCACGAATATTCGAATTTAGCGAATATATCTCGAATATTCGAATATATATTCGAGATATATCGCGAAATCGAATATGGCATATTCTGCTCAACACTAGTTCAGAGGGTGATGATAAATGGGGAATGCTCTGAATGATCAGGGGTGGGTAGTGGGGTCCCACAGGGTTCTGTGCTGGGACCAATCCTATTTCATTTGTTCATAAATGACCTGGAGGATGGGGTAAACAGTTCAGTCTCTGTATTTGTGGACGATACTAAACTAAGCAGGGCAATAACTTCTCTGTAGGATGTGGAAACCTTGCAAGAAGATCTGAACAAATTAATGGGGATGGGCAACTACATGGAAAAATAGGTTTAATGTAGAAAAAAAATAATGCATTTGGGTGGCAAAACATTTGAATGCAATCTATACACTAGGGGGAGAACCTCTGGGGGAATCTGGGATGGAAAAGGACCTTAGGGTCCTAGTAGATGATAAGCTCAGAAATGTAATGCAATGCCAAGCTGCTGCTAACAAAGCAAACAGAATATTGCCATGCATGAAGAAAGGGATTAACTCCAGGGATAAAGCGATAATTCTCCCACTCTACAAGACTTTGGTCAGTTCACACCTGGAGTATGCTGTCCAGTACTGGGCACCAGTCCTCAGGAAGGATGTACTGGAAATGGAGCGGGTACAAAGAAGAGCAACAAAGCTAATAAAGAGTCTGGAGGATATTAGTTATGAAGAAAGGTTGAGAACACTGAACTTAATCTCTCTGGAGAAGAGACGTTTGAGTGGGGATATGGTTTCAATTTACAAATACCGTACTGGTGACCCCACAATAGGGATAAAACTTTTCTGCGGAAGGGAGTTTAACAAGACACGTGGCCACTCAGCAAAATTAGAAGAAAAGAGGTTTAACTTTAACCACCTCAATACAGGCACGTAAACCCCCTTCCTGCCCAAGCCATTTTTCAGCTTTCAGCTCTGTGTCACTTTGAATGACAATTGCACGGCTATGCTACACTGTAACCACTTGACATTTTTATAATTTTCTTCACACAAATAGAGCTTTCTTTTGGTGGTATTTAATCACTCGTAGTTTTTTTTTTGTTTTTCCCCAACAAAAAAAAGACCAAAAAAAAAAATTGAGTCTTAGTTTTTTTCAGTAAATTTTGCAAATAAGTAATTTTTCTCATTCACTGGTGGGTGCTGATTAGGCGGCACTGATGTGCACTGATAGGCTGCACCAATGAGGTGGCACTTATGGGCACTGATTAGGTGGCACTGATGAGGAGGCACGAATATGCCACACTTATGAGCACTGATAGGTGGCACTAATATGTGGCATTGATGAGCACTGATAGGCAGCACTGATGGGCAAGGATAGGCAGCATGGATAGGCGGCACTGATGGGTACTGATGGACATTGATGGGTGGCATTAATGGGGAGCATTGATGGGTAACACTAACACTGATTGTTGGCACCTTTGGGCACTGGTTGCTGGCACTTTTTGGCACTGATTGCTGGCAATTATGGGCACTGGTTGGCACTGATTGCTGGCAATGGTGGGCAATCACTGCTGGCACTGTAGGCACTTAATTGTAATTAGGGCACTGATGATCAGTGCCCTGATTACATACCTAGCTGTCCACTGTGAGTCAGTGTGAGGCGATTACCGGCATCTCCGTGTTTATATGTGACCGCGGCTCTTTACACAGATCGGGGTCGTGCCGTGTCCTAGCAACACGTCGTGGCCACAATCGCCGCGCTGCACGCCCCCGGGGGCGCGTGAGAGGAGTCGTTCTGGGCGGCCATCATATGACGTCCACCCAGAACGAGAGCCGCACCGCCCAGCCGTCATTTGACAGTGGGCAGACGGCAAGTGGTTAAACTACGTAGAGGGTTCTTTACTGTAAGAGCGGCAACGATGTGGAATTCCCTTCCACAGGTGGTGGTCTCAGCGGGGGGGGCATTGTTAGTTTAAAAAAACTATTGGATAAGCACCTGAACGACCACAACATACAGGGATATATAGGGTAATACTGACATATAATCACACACATAGGTTAGACTTGATGGTATTTTTTCAACCTCACCTACTATGTAACTATGCTTCTAGCGCTCTGTAAAAATGTAAATTGTAAATTAAAGAGATAAGTCCATAAGGTGGCATGGACCTTGTTGGACCTAACCCCTGATAATCGAGAACATTTAGCAATGTGGTTGAATTTCTGGAGTTCAAATTTCAGTTAAGTATGCTGCAAAATATAAACACTGCATGAATATTGGAAGAAAATACTTAGCACAGTTTATTTGAAAGAAAAAAATGGATAGAGGTCAGTCATGTCAATCAAACGTTACAAGCAAAACTGCAAATAGACAAGTGAAGTTGTTTTGTTTTTTCTAACTTTAAATAGGTTTATTTAAGGTAGTGTCAGTTTTTTTCTCCAAATTAAAATTTTAGATAAAGCTCAGAGTGTTCTTAGCAGTAATTAATTTCATTGGATTTTGTCCCAAATTGTATGCTTTTTTATCTAGCTTAAAATCAGTTTATTTTCGGCTCATGAGTAGGTTGCCATGGAAAAAAATGAGAAAAGGTAGACGAATAATTGTTACACCAACAATTGTGTGTCTACCACAGGCAGCATGCGGAACCAAATTGTTAGAGGGGTTCTTTATTCGAAGCAAGAAAGGATCACGTGTGACATCTTTTATAATAAGAGGTCCTATGACAGTATCCCTGATTTCTACACATCTTACAACCCTCGAATAAAAGACTAAAGGGGATTTTTACTTTCAAAAATGAAATGGGAAATTCATTCATACAATGGACAATAGATACTGTATTTTTTTTATCTAATTTAAAAGTCTTTAGAACTTGGTTCTTTTTGGTGTTACAGCTCCACCTTACAAATACAATGCTTTCATTAACAGCTCCATATTTTACATGCATTTAACAATATATTTCAGATAGACAGTAAAATCAATATTTTTTCTGAATGAATACAATAAGAGAATTGATTAAAGGTGGAGTTACCTGAAAGTACTAATTATTGCCACACTGTGTGCAATCTCAATCAAACAACTGTTGTCGTGTAACACACCCAATTTATATTGAATTCTATGAATACAGTTTTTTGTGGGCCACATCAATTTGAAGGATTTGACCATAATCTCTGTGGATTTGACCATAATTACTACTCTGCTAAACAGAAAGAACATTATTATCTATAGAGCAATTTTGACTGAACCTACATGCACTGTAAATGGAAGAAAACACAAGCAATATACTTTGTGTTTTTCAGGGAAAAATAATAACAAAAGGAGTGTGCAATATAATATGTAAATTGAAAATAAAACATTGATTAACAGAAAATCTATACAAACATATGAATCATCCAGATGGTGATGTCTCTTGCCGGTGCGCAAGGAAGGTTAGTATTGAGAGAGACTCTCTGGGCCAGATTCACAGTTATCTGCGGCGGCGTAACGTATCCCCTTTACGTTACACCGCCGCAAGTTTTCAGTGCAAGTGCCTGATTCACCAAGCACTTGCGCGTAAACTTACGGCGGTGTAACGTAAAGCCGTCCGGCTAATTCAAATGGGGCGTGTACCATTTAAATTAGGCGCGTTCCCACGCTGAACGTTCTGCGCATGCTCCGTTAGGAAATTTCCCGACGTGCTTTGCGTGAAATTTCGGCGCCCCGACGTATTGTTTGAATGACGACGTGCGTTACGTCGTTTCGTATTCCCGGACGTCTTACGCAAAAAAAAAAAAATTTAATTCAACGCGGGAACGACGGCCATACTTTAACATGGCTGTTCTAAAGATAAGCCATGAAAAAGCAGGCCTAACTTTGCGACGGGAAAAACCGCCGAAGAGAGGCTTTACTGCGGTGGTCAGTGACGTGCTCGCCCCCTCCTGGGAACTACATCTGTGCGGCAGGACGCTCTCTACATGTTAGAGACTTCAAGGAGGTGTGAATTACTGGGCGTGCCCGCAATGCATACTGGGAAATGTAGTTCTTACATGAACGAGCACCGCAAACCAGGAAGTGAATGAGAGAACTGAAACTAGAACACCGGAGGTGATATAGATGAAGGAATTTAATAGGTATTTACTTGTTTTTTAACAGAAACATTACACTATTATGTCTGTCTATCTTGCAGACATTAATTTTAGCCAAAAAAGTTTTTTTATGTTTATTATTGTTCACATTTCATGAACCTATCACATTCATATGTACTATATCTTAAAATTCAACAAGAAAAATTGTGTACATTTGAATGGTAAACTTGTGATGCCTAGTACATACGATCGGTTTTCCCGGCGGTCAAAAGACCGCCGGGAAAACCCGAGAACCGGCTCGGTCCCTTTTCCCCTGTACACACGGCCGGTTTTCCCAACAGGAAAACCGCCAGGAGAGCTTTGATCGGGAAAACCAGCCGTGTGTATGGCTCCCTCGCAGTGTTTCCCATAGGAAAACTGCTGGAAAAAAAACACCACGATTCGCGGCGAGAAAAAAAGAGAACATGTTCTCATTTTTTAAACCGCAGTTTTCCTTTCCTGGAAAACTGCTAAGGAGCATACACACGGCCGGTTTTCCTGGCCAAAGGAAAACACGTCAGTTTTCCAGACGGGAAAACCGATCGTGTGTACTAGGCATAAGTGTGCTGAATGGGCCCCCAGAGTAACCCTCTCTGTCACTTGTTTGTTCAACATACCTACTAAAAGAAGATAACATATTGTAACCTGGGGGTAGCTCTGGAATAACCGCCAGCCAGTCTGGTGAAAGCAAACAGTTAATTTATTTTAATCATGGCTACCACCAAAGTACCACCAAAGCTCTACAACTGTCCCCCTTAGAGGGACCACAACTCAAATATCGGGGGGGTGTACTGTACCTGCCATGCAGAACACATTCCCAGTGTCCTGTACAATATATAAACCTATCCAGCAGCCCATTTCTTGAAAAGCCACTGCAAGTATTCACTTACTTTTGGTTCTGTGAAATACCAGTTGCTCTTATCACTCAATGTGGTTTGTCAAGTCAGCTCTTATATCACTACAGGACGTACAAGCTGGCAAATGGTACCACAGTTAGCAATGGGCAGCAAGAGAGTGGCAAGGACTATACCAATGTTCCCAGAACAAAATATGATAAGGATTTGCAATAAAGTTTTCAAAAATTATTTTAATGTTTTGTATTTCATCAGTTAATGTTTATTGTTCTGGGGCAACCTATTCATTTTGAAAAGGCTGCCAACCCATGAAAAAAATGAAATATTTTAATATTCTGCACCACAACAGGTCCCTGCAGAATTGTGCATTACCTTCAAGTGGATGTAAATCTGATTCATAAAATTTCACCAAGGTACATATATCTGCAGTGTTTTCTTATCTCTCTCCAAACCCCTAAGTTGTGTGTCCTTCTGCTGCTCCGTTCTTCTGTTATCAGCATGGTAGCTTCTGACAAGTTCTCTGATACAGGATATAAAATCAGCCTGAAATTTGTGTTGGAGTGGGTGCTATAAATAGATTATCTGGTCTATTCACAGCACATTCCTACCTTCCTCTGCCTATGTGGAGTGGGGTGTGTGCTTTTCCTCCAATCAGCTGTCACACAGTGTATGCCAAGACTACACTACCAGTGCTGAACAGGAAAAGAAAATTTCTAACACGATGTACACATTCTAAAGAATATAGCAAGCTGAAGACCGCAGATATACATGTAAAACTTATGTAGGGAGATTTGTTTCATCTCTGTGTATTATTTGAGGTTGTTCACTTCACTGGGTATATGTGAGGGTTTACATCCACTTTAAGCTAAGCCTTAAATGCAAGCATTTTAAGTACTTAAAGTGGAAGTCCAGGCTAAAACTAACCTTAAAACTGCTCAAACTCCCCTCCCCCCTTTTCAACTACCGTGTAGAAGGTTGATGATATAATTACCTCTACTCCAGCCCAGTCATGTGACTGGCTTCCAGGAGTTTACATAATTGGGAGTTAGAAGGGGTGTCAGAGCCGTTTTAAGCTTAGTTAGATTGAGTATTAAGGTCCCCTTTAAATTTGACCTGGTATCAATGTAATGGGTAACTGCCAGATGTGCGTCAGAAAGCTTATACAAACTGGAGCACTCCAGAAAGAAGCTGAGCGATTTTTAATTTTGTTCCGTTTACTTGATCTTCTGTTTCTGTCTTTTCATGTATGACTCGGCTCGTCTGGACTCTGCTTACTGCCTTCTGACTTGTACTATTTTGCCTGGCTATAACTGACTTTGGCTTGTTTTCTGAACTCTCTGATCTGGTACCATGCTTTTAGGCTGTACCAGACCTGGGTCTGTGTTATGGTTCTGCCACTGTCTTCTGGTGCGGTACCTCTATGCCTGACCATGTCTGTCCTTATTGAAGGTAACCTAGTTTCTCTAACCTGCTCTGGTAACCTGCTTCTGTGCTTGGATCCTGCGACGTGATCCTCAGTCTTCACTCATCTGGTGGCAATACAGACCTGGAACTGCCTGTAACTTCAGCAATCTAAGCCTTCACACTCTCTGTCATCACCTTAAGTTTTCAAATTTGAAAAGTTTTTAATTTGTTTTCCAATTTCCAAAGAGAATAAAATAGAATAGAGAATAAAGGAATATAATAGAAAAAATAATAGAAAAATAATATAATAGAAAAGAATACAATATAATAAAAAAGAATACAATAAAATAGGAAGAATATAATCATCTTCTGAAATTCGAATTTCAAATAGAATGAATTTAAATTCAAATACATAAGAAAATAGAATAAAAAATAATAGAATAGAAAAAAATTGAATAGACTATAATACAGGGGTCTCAAACTGGTGTCCCTCCAGCTTTTGCGAAACTACAAGTCCCAGGAGGCCTTGAAAGGCTGACAGTTACAAGCATGACTCCCACAGGCAGAGGCATAATGGGACTTGTAGTTCTGCAACAGCTGGAGGGCCACCAGTTTGAGATCCCTACTATAATAGAATATAAAATAAAAGAATGTAACTATTTCCCAAATTTCTAATAAAATTAATTCAAACTTAAATAGAATAAAAAAATAATAGAATAGAAAAGGAATAAACAAATAGAAAAAGAATATAACTGTTTCCCACAATTCAAATAGAATCAAATTACATTTCAATAGAATAGAAAATAATAGATTAAAATAGGAAGATGGTTATATTCTTTCTATTCTATTCTTTTTTCTATACGATTCTATTATTTTTCATTCTATTTCAATTCAAATTGATTATATTTGAATTTTGGGGAATGGTTATATTCTTACTATTCTATTGGGTTTTAATTCTATTCTTTTGTATTCTATTATTTTCTATTAGAATTTCAAAAGATAGTTATATTCTTTATATTTTATTCTTATTTTATTCTATTCTATTTGTTTCTGTCATATTCTATTCTTTTATTTTCTATTCTATTTTGTTCTGTTTTACTCATATTCTCTTATTTTAATTACTGTTATATTCTTTTGCATTCTATTATATATATATATATTTTATATTCTATTCCTTTATCTTCTTTTCTATTTTATTCTCTTTGAAAATTAGAAAACAAACCAAAAACTATTTGCATTCGAAAACTCTTTCTAGACAAAAATGCATATTAAGTTAAAAATAAAAAAAATCTTCAAAAAGTAAGTCGTTAATGGACTTCTCATTTTTATCTTAAAGCGGTAGTTCACCCTGACCCACATGATGTTTCCATCGAGACAGGCATTGTAGCGCGAGCTACAGTATGCCTGTCCCGATTTTTTTAACCCCGTACTCACCTCGTAGTCGTCCATCGTAGATTCCGGCTCCCGCGGGGAATGGGCGTGCCTATGGAGAGGGAGGATGATTGACGGCCGGCCCTGGCACGTCACTCTCCCCGAAGACAGCCGGAGTAGGTCTCGGCTCTTCACGGCGCGTGCGCACAGGCTATGCGCACGCGTCGTGAAGACCAAGCCTATTTCGGCTATTTCCGGAGAAGCGTGACGCGCCAGAGCCGGCCGTCAATCATGCTCCGTCTCCAGAGGCACGCCCATTCCCCGGTATCTTCGATGGACGACTACAAGGTGAGTATGGGGGGGAAAAATTCGGGACAGGCATACTGTAGCTCGCGCTACAGTGCCTGATTTAAAGGTAAAAGAAAAAATTTTTTTTTTTTTCCTGTCGATAGGGTGAACCCCCGCTTTAAGTTTGGCTGGAGTTTTCCTTGAAATTCTGTCTGTGGTTATATGATAAAAGGGGTATGTGTGTATAATAAATGAGCACTATAGGTAGTGAGTATATCATTTTTACTAACATATATAGTGTTTTTTTTTTCTTTTGCAGACTTACAAAACATACAGTAGACGGAAGAATATAATATTTTTCAATTACCTCTGTTCCATAAAGATATCAATTTGTAGAAGGAGTCCATCTCTACCAATAGTCACTGTTATAATAGATTTGCTTTGATCTAAAAGGAGCACAATATCTAACTTCAAAGCAAGCCTAAACTTCCTATGTACTAGAGTGGGACTGAGGTGGCAATTTTCTGACACCGTGCTTAATGTAGCTTTAGAATATGAAAAGAAACGTTTCTTAGTGTTCAACAATACCTGAAAATGAATGAACTGTGAAAAGTCATAAAAGTCATTATCCATGTCTAGTTTTCCAAATCTAGGGACAAAATTCTATGTTAAAACTACACAATATATAAATAATACTACCTCAAGGCTTACAGAAGGTCCACCAATACTTCAAAGCAAAGCTTGTTAGTGACTTGAGTGGATACTTTCCTATACAGCATTGGTTATAGGACTTATCAAAGAATCCAAGCATAAATTTCTTTCCATCGCTTTGATCTAATCTAAACTTATCACCAGGAGTCTTCAACAATTGTGCAATCCTTGACACATAAAAGAAAGCAAATCACTGTCACAGCCAACAATAAAAGAGTAAGTCACAAAGCACTTGTTTTTCTTTACCAGATAGTTTTTGTAGCAGCCCAATCCTAATGCCACGTACACACAACCAGGGGTGGACTGACAACTCATGAGGCCCCCGGGCAATAGAAGATTATGGGGCCCCCGGGCTTACAGATGGCCACCACGCCAGGAGGCAGTACAGAGGCGGGGCAGATAAAATCTCAAGATTTTCACACCAAAAGCAGTCAGTTTCGGACATATCAGGGACAGATGTAAAAAAAAAAAAAAAAAAGATTTTTTACATACTGTCCCTGGTTTTACTGAGCCTGGCAACCCTGATGGGGCCCCCTAGTGGCATGGGGCCCTCGGGGCAGTGCCCGAGTGACTCAATGGTCAGTCCGCCCCTGCACATGACCCTTTTTCATAACGAGGAAAATTAATTTTTTTTAATTGGTCGTGAAAAATGGTCTTGTGTATGCTCCAGAGCATTTTTCTCGACGAGAAAAATGGCCTTTAAAAATTTAGAACCTGCTCTATTTTTTCTCATCGTGAAAAACGGTCGTGTGTACGCTTTAACGAGGGGTGAAAAAACGTGTATGCTCAGAAGCAAGATATGAGACGAGAGCGCTTGTTCTGGTAAAACTAGCGTTCGTAATGGAGATAGCACATTCATCACGCTGTAACAGACAGAAAATCACAAAGACTGCAAAGCGCGAATCATCTCTCACCAAACTTTTACTAACACGAAATCAGCAAAAGCAGGCCAAAGGGTGGCGCAATTCAAATAGAACTTCCCCTTTATAGCGCCGTCGTACGTGTTGTCATAAGTGTTGTAAGTCACTGCGCTTTGCTCGAACATTTTCTTTCATGATTGTGTGTATGCAAGGCAGGCTTGAAAGGAATCACGTCGAGAAAAACTTATAGGTAGATTCAGGTACATGGGTGCAAACTTGCGGCGGCGTAGCTTAGCCTGTTTAGGCTACGCCGCCGTATGTTTGCTAGGCAAGTACATGATTCTCAATGTACTTGCCTGCTAATATACGGCGGCGTAGCCTAAAGCGGTTTAATGCTAATCAGGCTTGACCTTAAGTTTTTGACGTTCTTTTGCTACTGCGCATGCGCCGGGCGCCTACATTTCCCAGTGTGCATTGCGGCTAAGTACGCCGCACGGGCCTATTGATTTAGACGTGGACGTAAACTACGTAAATCCCGATTCACGGACGACTTACGCAAACGGCGTAAAAAATTTGAATCTCGCACCGGGAACGGCGGCCATACTTTAACATTGTTATTCCACCTAATAGATGGAATAACTTTAGGCCTGCTAATGCCTTACGGAAACGGCGTAAAACTAACGCGGCGGCCGGGCGTACGTTCGTGAATCGGCGTATCAACTCATTTACATATTCTACGCCGACCGCAATGGAAGCGCTACTTAGCGGCCATCCGAAATATTGCAATCTAAGATAGGACGGCGCAAGCCGTCGTATCTTAGATATGTTTAAGCGTATCTATGTTTGAGCATACGCTTAAACATAGGTCGGCGTAGATTCTGAGTTAGGTCGGCTTATCTACTGATAATGGTGTCAGAGGGAGAAATAATGCTCCATCATTGGCATCAATGGGAGGAATGATGCCCCATCATTGGTATCAGTGGGAGGAATGGTGCCCCATCAATGGCGTCAGTGGGAGGAATGGTGCCCCATCAATGGTGTCAGTGGGAGGAATGATGCCCCATTAATGGTGTCAGTGGGAAAAATGTTTCCCCAATAATTGGCATCAGTGGGAAGAATAGTGCTATATCATTGGTTTGGGAGGACTAGTGTCCCAAGGGCCGTATAAAGGCAAGCAAATGGCCACATCTGGTTCAGGGCCGCAGTTTGGAAACCACTGGCATAGACCATAGGTTATATGCTGCTACCTTCAGATGACTGAACACTTTTGCTTGGGCCAACCTTAGAGTGTATCCATATAACCCCATCCAATCTGTGAGGCTCCAATTTTTAAAAAATTTCCCTTCTCTGGGGGGAACCAATGACAGAGCTCATAGATTCAATACAAAATTTTTGAACACCAAGACATCTATTTAGGGATTTGAAGTATAGTATTGAGTGAATGCCCCATTCCATTGTGGAACAGTGACTGGGTTTAAATAGAAGCCTTTAACCAGTTAAGCCCCGGACCAATATGCAGCCTAAAGACCCAAGGTGTTTTTACAGTTCGGGACTGCGTCGCTTTAACAGACAATTGCGCGGTCGTGCGATGTGGCTCCCAAACAAAATTGGCGTCCTTTTTCCCCCCACAAATAGAGCTTTCTTTTGGTGGTATTTGATCACATCTGCGGTTTTTAGTTTTTGCGCTATAAACAAAAATAGAGCGACAATTTTGAAAAAAATGCAATATTTTTTACTTTTTGCTGTAATAAATATCCCCCAAAAACATATATAAAAACATTTTTTTTCCTCAGTTTAGGCCGATACGTATTCTTCTACCTATTTTTAGTAAAAAAAATCGCAATAAGCGTTTATCGATTGGTTTGCGCAAAATTTATAGTGTTTACAAAGTAGGGGATAGTTTTATTGCATTTTTATAATTTTTTTTTTTTTACTACTAATGGCGGCGATCAGCAATTTTTTTCGTGACTGCGACATTATGGCGGACACTTCGGACAATTTTGACACATTTTTGGGACCATTGTCATTTTCACAGCAAAAAATGCATTTAAATTGCATTCTTTATTGTGAAAATGACAGTTGCAGTTTGGGAGTTAACCACAGGTGGCGCTGTAGGAGTTAGGGTGCACCTAGTATGTGTTTACAACTGTAGGGGGGTGTGGCTGTAGGAATGACGTCATCGATCGTGTCTTCCCTATAAAGGGAATGACGCGATCGATGCGCCGCCATAGTGAAGCACGGGGAAGCCGTGTTTACATACGGCTCTCCCCGTTCTTCAGCTCCGGGGAGCGATCGCGACGGAGCGGCTATAAACAAATAGCCGCGCCGTGGTCCCGGATCGCTCCCCGAGCGGACCCGACCTCCGCATGTAGCGGGGGGGTCCCGATCGGACCCCCCACCCGCTAATAGGCAAGGACGTACGTGTACGCCCATGTGCCTGTACGTGCCATATTGTGGACGTATATGTACATGCGGGGGTCGGGAACTGGTTAAACAGTTTTTTTTTTAAGGAACTAGTACAACCACTCCTAAAGTTAATGCAAGGCGGTCATCCAATCTGCTTTTCTATGGTCTGACTAAAATACTAATTTTAGTTTTAGTCCCATTTTAGTAGACTAAAATCTCCAGTACATTTTAGTCCAATAAAATAATTTTAGTCAACTAAAAATTGAATGTGTTTAGTTAAATTGTGATGCATTATTTAAGCATTTCTCTAAAATTTACAAACTCATATGTTCGAGTAAAAAAATTGAATCATATTATTTATGGTATTAAGGTTTGAACAAACTCACAGATACAGATTTAACCGCTCTGGATGGTCTGAGGAGCCTGTAATGCTGCACAGTGCTCTGAATGGTGGTCTGAGGAGGCCAGTAATGCTGCAAAGTGCTCTGGACGGTGGTCTGCGGAGGCCAGTATCGCTGCACAGTGCTCTGGTCGGTGGTCTGAAATGCTGCAGAGTGCTCTGAATGGTGGTCTGAGTAGTCCTGTAATGCTGCAGAGTGCTGGATGGTGGTCTCAGGTCTGAGGGATGGCCTCAGAGGCAGCTCTTTAATTAGACAAATTAGTCGGTCGCCTAAGGCCTTGCCCTCACAGGGGCCTCGCAACCGCCTAATTTGCCTGACAGGACAGATTCGGAGTGGAAGGGAGTGTCCCCCGGTCACAGACTGTGTTCCCAGGCTGGCGGGCTAAACTGGCACACACTGTAAACTAAAGCCATTGAGCCTGTCTGAGCTGACTCAGCTGAGCTTCCAGCCGGCTCCGCTCCCTCAATCCACAGACAAGAAAGAAGAAGATCTAATTTCATAAGCAGCTGGCTGCATCCAATAGCAAGCTTCACCAACACGGTGCCATCCTAGCCTTTCCCCCAAAGCCGGCGGAACCAGTGCATGGCTGGAGTTGTAGTACCCCACAGAGTACACACACCACAGACACACTAGACTTGGCCTGCCGGTGTCTGTGCTGTGCAGAGACTACACCTCCCAGAATGCACTGCAGGGCACTCAAAGAGGACATCACATGTCTGCTTCTCCTGTTGCTTGTAGTAGTTCCCTGGGGCAAGACCCGGGTCCCCAAACCCGTTTTAGGACAATAACTTGCATATTAGCCTTTAAAATTAGCACTTTTGATTTTGACCGTTTGAGTCCCATAGACTTCAATGGGGTTCTAAAGTTTGCGCGAACGTTTGGTCCTTTGGAAGGTTCTGGTGCGAACCGAATGGGGGGGGGGGTTCGGGTCATCCCTACTCACGACACACAGCTCAGCTTTTTTTAGCACATGTGCAGCTGATCGCACGGTTACAATTTGCCCCAAGCAGATCAAGCGTGGCAAACACACTAGCCATTTGGGTACCACATGCTTGACAAGGCATTTAACCTCCCACCACTCGTTGTCAAGAGCTCCTGAAAGCCCCACAAAAGGGACGCAATTCTGCTTTTCCTCACTCAACTTTCAGGTCTACCCCCACTATATCTCATGACCTCTCAGCAGCCTCCACTGATAGGGATGATGGTATAGCAAAGGGTGTCACAGGTCCTTGCAGCACATCTTCCAGGAGCATCTTTCCAAGCTGCTGGCTTTACAACTCCTGCCTCTCCATCTGGTGAATTCTGCTCCCTTCCGTGAATTTGCAGAATGTGCTGTACCACAATGGCAGGTTTCCAGTCGCTGTTACTTTTCACGTGAGGCAATTCCAGCTCTGCAACATCATGTTGAAGGCAATGTTTTGGCATCGTTGGGGAAGGCAGTCAGCAGTAAAATCCACATTACTGTGGACACATGGTCCAGCAAGCATGGTCAGGTACGCTAGATTTCCTTCACAGCACACTGGTTAATTTTACTTGCCACTAGGAAGGATGCAAGACAGGGCTCAGTGCTGGAGCTTGCTTAACAGTCACATCTTCATACAGCTGATGGTAATGATGCAAGATTTGTCAGCTCGACCTCCTCCTCTGCTGAATTGTCATATGAATCAGTAGTACACCTTATATGTTCAAGGGGCTATTTAATGAGTCAGGCTAAAAATTGCCATGCGGTGCTTCAGCTGGTCTGTCTAGGGAACAGGAGCCACACAGGAGCACAGATTCTTTAAGCTATGCAGGGGCAGGCCCAGAGGTGGTTCACACCACACCAGCTTGAGCCAGAAAAGGTGGTGTGCGATAATAGTACTAAACTCCTGTTCGCCCTCCGACAGGGAAAGTGGACAGGTGTGTTTCTTAAACAGGTACCCAGGATTGCAAAATCTTCTAAAGCAGACCAGAAGAATCTAAAGCCATTTCAGTCATAAACAGCCAGTGTTTAGTTGGTTGAAATTCAGCAGGAATTCCACCTGCCCATAAACCGCCTGATTCGCGACATGCCGACCAGGTGGAACTCAACTTTGGCAATAATGCAGCAGAGGGCCTTCAACCAGTACCTCTGAATATGGCACAAGGACAGGCTCAGGGTGGCTTCGCTTTTTATCCCCACGCCAATGGCTGCTGTTAAAGGATGCATGCACTGCATTTGAGGAGATGAAGATGGTGAGCCGTGACAATGCATGCATCAGTGACACAATCCAGGTTATGTTCCTGCTGTTGCAGACTCTGTGTGGCATTATGGACATGGCACTTGAGGCAGAGCAGCGGGAGGAAGAGGACTTCCTTTTCTCTAAGGGCTCGCTTTATGGAGACACCATTCTTGTGATGACACAGAACACACAAGAGAAGGATTCTGGCAGTTTTGGAGGCAATGAAGCAGAGGAAGACATACTGTAAGTCCAACTTTAAAAAGATGGTTTTCTGTCTCCAGAACCCTTGGAAGTAGTTCATAGCTGGGAGGAGGCAGTTCCAGATATTGTAATCCTCAGTGATCCTGAGAATATGTGGCATCAAGGAGAAGGATTAGTATTGGTTGGCACCCCTCCTTGACCATCGTTACAAGGGGAAAGTCTCGGAACTCATCCTGTCCCCACACAGGGAGCAGATGATGAAATATCTTGGAGGACACCTTAAAATGGATGTAAACCTGAAAAACACAAAAATGTATCTACATCAGTTAATAAATATTACCTATACTAAGCATGTGAGCTTAGTTTGGTATCTTGAAGCAATCCCCTTCTGCAGAAATCCTCCCGGCTCTGAACAGCATAAACCCGACACCAGCAGAAAATTTGTGTCACCACTTCCCCTCTCCAAGTGACAGGTTGTGTTGAAGACAAGACCAAAACAAGCCTCTGTATAATACACTTGAAAAGGGAGGGAGTTTCTCTCCCTGCTGCTCTGCCTTCACAAGATCGAGCTCCTGCCAAGCTCAGTCAGTGCAATTAGCTGCCAATGCACCATTGATTTATGCCACAGACAGATCTCCATCACTTCATTAATCCTGTGGTGATTATCTAAGCAAGTCTGCTGACAACCGATTGTCCCAGCACCTAACCTCTGAATTGCTGTTTACAGAGGTTTAAAATAGAGAATGTTTCCTGGATGTTTTACCAATAACTCCTTCCTACCAGCCTTCTGCTGATTAGCACAGATCCTGTGCTGTGAGCAGAGCTGACATAGTCACTGGCCCCTGTGTATTGTCCTGGATTTACTCAGATAGCTGTGCTTGTTCTTGAGCTGAAGTGTGTGTATGACTGGGGGATTGTGTGACATCACATCTCCACCTACTATTCTCTGGTCCTAAGCCACTCCCAGCAGTTTTAGGAGGGAAGAGACAGGCATAGGGAGCATTTTTATGAGGTAAACGCACACCTGTATGTATTTTACATTAAAATGCATTCATCTATGGCAAAAAGTAATTTGTTTTATATTTGGGTTTACATCCATTTTAAACAGAGGTTTATGTAATGCTTTTCCAGACTTTACCATGACTTGTCATGGTAAAGCTAGTTTTGAGGCTTCTGCTGGTCTAAGGAGCGGTGGAGAAGGGGGTCGCTTCAGTGATGCATTTAAAAAATGTTTTTTAGTTCTTGGCACCCAGGGCTGTTTGCTTCCACATCCCATCAGCAGCATCTGCATCATATTGTGAAAGATAATCTAGAAGTGAAAACGGACATGAAGCGATTTCCAGTAAATGATCCACTGGGCCATTAGAATATACCACTGGTCAGGACTTGCCCAGTATGCAATTGAGCTGCCCTATATCCAGTGTGCTTTCCCAAATGGGCAAAAAGAGCATGTATGTACACAGACTCCATTGACCAGCTGACATTTATCAAAATGAATCATTCCTAGATTAGCAATGTCAGATTAAGACGGCCTAGGGTGCCTTGCTTTGTGGGTGTCTATTTTACCTGGAAGAAATTTTTTGTTATAGGTTTCATGGACACAATTAACTTCAGCCCTGGAAGGTTTTTACCCCATTCATGATTAGGCAATTTTTTGCAATGCAGCACTGCATTACTTTATCTAACAATTGTCCGGCTGTGCAGTGCTATACCCAAATAAAATGTATATTCTTTTTTTCCCCCACAAATGGAGCTTTCTTTTGGTGGCATTTGATCACTTCTGTGGTTTATATTTTGCACTACAAAACAAAAAAGCAGACAATTCTTGAAAAAAAAAACACTATTTTTTACTTTCTGCTATAAAAAAAAAAACATGGCCAGTAAAGAAAAGGAAAAAAAATCTGATGATTTCTTCATCAATTTAGGCCAATATGTATTGCGCTACATATTTCAGGTAAAAAAAAAAAATCCAAATAAGCGCATATTAATTGGTTGGTTTATGCAAAAGTTTGTGTCCAAACTATGGGATATGTTTATGCAACATTTGGATTTTTTACTAGTAGTGATCAGTGACTTGGCAGGACTGCAACATTGAGACAGATACCTAGTATCCCATTTAACACTTTTTTTGGGGACCAATGATCAGTACTAAAAAATATGCACCGTCATTGTACTAATGACACCGACAGGGAAAGGGTTAACAGGGCAAACAGAGCGTGGGGGTGTTTGTCCTTCAAGAAGACAGAACAGTGTTCCTGCTTAACAGAAACACAAGATCTGTCTTCTCCTGTCACATAACAGCGATATGCGTTGCTTACATAGGCAGACCACCGCTCTAGCTGTCTTGGAGACAATCGGCGGGTGCACTGGACCTGCTGATTGGCTCCTGCCAATCACAGCAAGAGCGGTTAGCTGGCAGCATACGCCCCTGAAGAAAAATCATTATGTACAGGTATGTGATTTTGTGCTAAAGTGTGGTCCCTTAAGCAGTTAACACCCAAGGGCCAATTTTTGCTTTCATCAAGAGTACATCTCTAGGGTTACGATGTGAAGGAACCAACACCTAAAGCCCAATGTTTCCACACCTACTGCTATCCAGAATTTATCCCCCAAAAAATCTTTAATATTGCTCTAAGTGCACCAAATTGTGGCCTCATCATACAGACTGGCTCCTCAAGCCCAAGAAAGATTGCAGGAAAAATGTATTTTTCTTTATAAACTGAATTTGTGCTACAGCAGGTTGTATACACAATACAGATGCACCACTTTACAGGCAGACTAAGAGGACCCCCCATGCACTATATTTAAAAGCATTTTTCATGTTTATTTCACTTCAAGAATCAGTAAATCACTGTTTATTTAAAACTCAAAAAATAAAAAACAAAAAAATACACACCTTTTTGCATCGATACATGTGCTCCAAGGGCAGTTTTCGTACCCCATACGCTTTGTGTGCCCACTTTTACTTTTCCCAGTTCAGGCCCCATAGACTTTAATGTGGTTCGTTGTTCGGACTTTTGCAAGTTATGTCGCATACCAAACCGGGGAGGTGTTCGACCCCATCTTTACTCAAGACCCTTTCGCAAAATCTGTCTGCACCAGTTTCTCTCTGGATGTCAAAAGAGAGTTGGTCTTAACTCCACTTACGTAAGATACAAACTGTTAGTATTTTATTTTTAATCTGGTGCATTTAATGCAATACAATATAAAGTGGCACATTGTAGATCTGCCTGAATTTGGTGCAGGAGTTGCTGTCAGAACCAATAGTGTAGCAGATACTGCATGAATTTGCACGATACATTAACCACTTGAGGACCGCCACACGACAATATACGTCGACAAAATGGCACTGCTGGGCACAAGGGCGTACATGTATGTCCCCCTTTAAGAGCCCAGCTGTGGGCGGCGCGCTCACAACCCGGTCCTCTTCTCAGTGACCATCCCCGCGGGAACAGCAGACCCGGATTAAAATTTTTTATAAAAATGCCATAAAACTATCCACCATTTTGTAAACGCTCTAACTTTTGCGCAAACCATTTAATAAATGCATATTGCGATTTTTTTTACCAAAAATATGTAGAATACATATCGGCCTAAACTGAGGAAAAATATTTTTTATATATATTTTTTGGGGATATTATAGCAAAAAGTTAAATAAAAATATAGCATTTTTTTCAAAATTGACGCTCTATTTTTGCATATAGCGCAAAAAATAAAAAACGCAGAAGTGATCAAATACCACCAAAATAAAGCTTGATTTATGGAAAAAAAAAAAAAAAAAAGATGCCAATTTTTATTGGGAACCACGCCGCACGACTGCCCAAATGTCAGTTAAAGCAATGCAGTGCCGAATCGCAAAAAGGGGCCAGGTCCTTTAACTGCATAATGGTCCGGGTCTTAAGCGGTTAACAGGAAAAAAGAGGTGCAGTGCATTTATTAAATTCTCACCAGTATGTCTAAACTGCATCACATCACATTTCTGACATTTTTTTTCTTTTAAACACAAAGACAATATTCTAGAGCAGTTGCTATGCAGCACCCACACGCTAAGTTATACTGTGTTACCTCTAGGGTCTGCATGAATGTTCACTGCACCAAAACTGCTACAAACCCATTTGTAGTGAATCACTGGTTGATGTCATGGCAACTACTTTAGTAAGTTGTTTTCAATACACAATAAATATTCTAAAGTTTCTCTAAAAGTAAGGAAATGGCACGCACATGAACACGGCATACAAAAGCATCTCTTCCATATATCCAATTTTACAAAAAAGAGCAAAACAAATCTGTCAAAAAACAATACAGTTTTTATGATTTAGAGAGAAAAAAAAAAAAGAAAAAAAACTGCTAATGTTGCAGCTGGAACTGTGCTTTTTTTTTACTGCAGTCTTCTGCAAGCTTAATACAGCAAAAGGCAGAAAGAAAGAGGAAGTCTGAAATGTAGGTCACTGTACCCAATTGTGCTCTGGTTTCCTAGCAAATCGAGCTAGCTAACCCACAAACAGAGAAGGATGTATCTAGGCAACAGCGAGGCTCAAGAATATAATAACACTGTATTAATGAAGTATCTCACGCTCAATAATTGCAATTAAGTTTTTTTTTATTGAACAAAAATGATAAAACACGAGAGTCAGTTCAATATGGAAAAATTATCTCTCCTGTTTTAGCTGCATTTTGTGCTAAGTAACCTCAGAGAATGTACATTGAACAAGTCATTTGCATGTTTTTCCGATATAATGGTAAAAGAGGTAAGAAGAACGCAGCAAACCTCTTGCTTGGACAACAAAGTATAATATCCTTTAAAAAGGAACCTGAAACCATATAGTAATCGCAGGCACAGACAATGCACCTCTCTGCTCGGAAGTACTCTTTTTGGAACATAAAGTATAAGATGAGAAAAGAGTCACCCCATTAAAAATAATCACATATTGTTGTTTTCTAGCTTCAAGTGAAAACAGACAGTTTTGGTTTTATCCAGCATGTATTTACTCATTACAACTTATAACATTCCAGTGAAAGAACACCAGCATGTCAGAAAAAAAAAATAGAAACAGAAAAAAATAGAAACAGAATCACAGAGTCGGAAAGGATCCCTTCTCATAAATATGACTTGTAAACTCAACCAGGTGTAGCCAATCACCTTCTCAATAGCACAAAAAGTCATTGACTTTCGATTATGATCAGCTGTGGTCATTTTGATTAGCTCAGCATGAAAAGTGCTTTCCTGGAGCATTTTAGTCCCTGATAGTGCAACTGAAGCAAATATTTAACTATGGGTGGCAAGGCACTGTCAACAGGATAAAGTTGTGAACAGGCAAAAATCAGGAGATGGATACAAAAAAAAAAAAAAAAATTCAAAAGACGTTATAAATGCCTAGAAGCACAGTGAAGTCCTAAGAAGTGGAAGGTATTTGGTATAACACAGACCCTCCCCGGGTCAGAACATCACTCCTAACTGAATGAAAGAGGGTGCCTTTGGGTAGCTAGAGTAGCAATGTGGCACGTAGCGCGCCGTGGGTGGGTACAAAAAGGGGTAAGAGGAGGGAGGAGCTTAAAAGGTCATGTGGAAAAAACAAAAGACTTCTTGTACTCATAAAATATGTTAAAATTACTGTCCTGCAAGCCAGAGTCTCAGAGACCAACTTCAGCACAATCTTTATTTTAAGAGCTAACACTTTGTCTGAGCCAAATTTAAAATAGAACATTAAAATAGTCAGGGACTCCTTAACAACCAGCAACTGTTGAGATAATGAATACTTTGGTGAGAAGTGTGAACATGTGCAGGAGTGTGATGTGCAAAATAGTGTACACACTGAGTCACACAGAACATAAATGCACAACAAAAAAAAGGTGTCTCTGAAACACTTTGGAAATATTGGCAACTACCAAGCCATTGTAGTATGTACTTTGTGTGTGGGACATTCGCATCAGTACAGAGAGTATGATTGTATGTGTCAAAAAGGAGTAAGGAGTGTATGCCAGTGAGTAGTATGTATAGAAGAGGAGTGATTAGGGTGCGAGGGTGGACTGTATATGCAGGAGCAGAGTGTGGAGGGTATGGTGGCAGTTAGTATGTACAAGAGAGGAAGACATAGTATATGATGGCGGTTATGTGCAGGAGAGGAGTGTATGGTAGTGGGTAGTTTGTGCATGAGAGAAGTGTGGGGGTGTACAGCAGTAGGTAGTATGTGCAGCAGAGGAGTGCAGAGTGTATGGCGCAGGTAGTATGTGCAAGAGAGGTGTGCAGAGTGTATGGCAGCAGGTAGTATGTACATATCAATGGCGCCTCACGATTTACAAATCAATGCTACCTACCTTCATGATTTCCATTGTAATACAGCCCACAGTTTACATATCAATGAAGTGTACACACACACACACACACACACACACACACACACACACACACACACACACACAGCAGGGCTGAGCAAAATTAGTGACTTACTGGGCTGGGCCTAGTATAAAATATAGTCAAATTCTTGAGGAAAACCTGCTGCCCCTTAACAGAAAGTTGTCAATGGGGAGAAGCTTCCAACATGACACTGACCCAAAGCACGCAGCACAAAATGACCACACAATAGCTGAAGTTGAAAAAGGTGAATGTTCTTGCATGGCTTAGTCAGAACCTAGACTTAAACCCCATTGCAAATCTGTGGAATGACTTGAAAACTGCAGTCCACAAACAGTCACCATCAAATTTAACTGCACTTGAGCAGTTCTGAAAAGACGAGTGGGCAAGTATTTCAAAGTCTAGATGTGGAAAGTTACTAAAGACATATCCCAACAGATTAAAGGCTATAATTAAAGCAAAATATGGTTCAACAAAATGCTGACACAAGGGGGCGATAATTTTTCCAACTCTGATTGTTTTTGAATGAAATTGTTTTCTGACATGTAGTGTTCTAGCTTTCACTTAGAGGTTATAAGTGGCACTGAGTAAATACTGTTGGCTAAAACAAAAACTGTGTCCGTTTTCATTACAGGCCGCAAAGCAACAAAATGTGATTATTTTAAAAGGTGAGCGATTCTTTTTTTAACCCACAGTAGTTTGTGAGGGTATACAACTTCACAGCCTTGACTTAAAGCTGAACTCCGGGAATGAGAAACTCCAACCTTGCTGTGGGGCCCCTTTGCACTGCAGGGGTTAAAAGCTTGTTTATTCTAGGGGGTGCATGGATTCGCTGTATTACACACCTTTCCCCATGGCTCTGGCAGACTCCAGCGCTATTCTTAAGCTCTGGGCAGCATCATGTGCAGTGCAATTGTTCCTGTATTGTATGTGAGCAGGCAAGCATGTAACCACATCCTGAAACTACTGAGAGATGACTGCAGAGGACTGGCTGGATGGCTTGAGGAAGCCTAGTGGAGTAAGCAATAAGCCAAGTAATACACCATATCCCTGTCCCCTTAAGAGTGCAAGTAGCCATGGCAGTACAGGGGCATCCCACTGCAGGGATATGTTTGGTCTCATCCCGGGGAGGTTCAGCTTTAATAGAAGCCCAACCCTCAAAGATTGCTACATTTGCCCAAAAAAAGTTTTTCTCCCACAGTAAAGGCAGGCTACACCATGTCACTTTCTATAATTACAACAGGTTCCAATTAAAAAGGTCAGTAGACTCAAAATTAAGACTGGCTTTCAGTAATGGGAGTGGACTGAATACACCATTAGCATCTTTTAGCTCCGATATATAGTAAAATCTTACTACTCAAGTTCTTAACTCTGCTTGTTTGCCGTTTCCATTACTATTGGATCTTCAATTAAATTTATTACACTAGAAGGAATACAGTACAAGAAGTGAGGCTCAAGGATGAGGTATGAGACAGAGCCAGGGACTCCAGGGGGATGGAGACCACAATAATGGTGTCTCCTAGAGAGGCCATTGGGTGATTCAGCCTACCCAAATCCACACCTAGCTGAAATATTGCTTTTGGCCAGACTGGCCCTTTACCATGTATTCCAATGGCAGTGAAATGATAAACATTGTAAACAGTATTCATTACTTAATTTGTTTGCTTTAGTCTTAACAGGCTTCTGAAGCATTCACTGAGCCCTACTGCAAACGCTCAAGCTTTGTTTGATGCGATGGTAGACAGTCTACACATGCGCGCAGTTAATTATGGAATGTTCAAATAGACAATACATTGATTTTACAGTTCCCACATTGCAAAAAAAGACTTTGAACATTATTAGTGGAGTACAGCGTAAGCCTCAAAAACCTGTAGATGCAGAAAGGAAATAAAATAATGCATACTATTTATAAAGTTGTATAATTTTGCAGATTGGCTTTAGGCAAAAAAAAGCATATGAAAGACATTGATACTCAGGGCAAACTGACAGCGTCTGCACATAACCCAACCCCACAAAACGTATGCTTACCAGTCACATCCCTTGCTGCTTCTCCGCTGTAGTATCCTTGCCTGTCTAGGCTACTGAAGTTGGAGCTCAGACAGGAGGATGAGGTCATGGCACTCCCACACGTGACAGTGTTTTAGCCTGGTGATTGGACGCTCAGGCCTGAGCACTGTCACAAAGGGCAAGTCTTGTGTTACTCCATTTCCCAGCAACTCCTCACTAAGGCGGCAAGGGAGGGGCTGAGCAAGTAAACATACCTGGGGGAAGGGAGGGGCTGGCTTATATGTAGACGCGGTTACTTTTGCCCTGAATAGGTAATGCGGCAGAGTATGTACATAGCCAGTCCTTCCTTTAACATGTTAAGCCTGTATTAAATTCAGTGCACAGGGACAAACAACTTGGGAGTAGGGATTTTCATTTTATTCTTCTCCTCGATAACTGTATTAACAGAAAATGTACATTTTAAATCCTGACATACAGGAGATATTCAGGCTCTGCAATAATTTAGATGTTTCAGAAACAGTTTTATTTCATGGGGGAAAGAAATCAGACACACCTGTATGACATTCGGCATTCAATTTTTTTTTGAATAGGAAAGCTAAAAGTGCCAGTAGCATCAAAGAATTAAACTATGAACGCTTATCCGACAGACTCAACATTTGTAAAAGAACATCTAGTCCGACAGGAATCAATGGTATAAGGGCTGACTGAGAGAAATCCTAACATGTTTGGCTAGCCTGAGACATCCACATACATTTTAGTCTTCAAATTGGCTTATTTTTAAAACAACCATAAAGCACAAAGTGGGCCTAAAATGATGATAGTAAAAGGCAATTTTTTTCCCCAAATTAAAATAAATGATCATATACTTACCTGTTCTGTATAATGGCATTGCACAGAGTGGTCTTACACTTTTCTGGAGTCTCGCCATGTGCATATGCGCTCGCAAGCCAGGCTGTGCGTGTCCATGGACAAGCAGTGTGGCTCCACCACACCCTCTGCTCCCTCCTTACAGGATTTAATTGACCGCAGCAGCCTATGGCTCCCACTGCTCTCAGAACCTCCTGTAAAACAAGGAAAAGAGAGCAGGGGTGCTGCCATGCTGGATCAAGAAAGTGGTGCCATTTATTGGGATCTATAGTACTTGGGTCATTGCACATTAGAAGTAAAATTTGAGTAAAATGCCTGAAGTCTCTAAAAATATGGTTTAGCACATTTAAAAGTAATTATATTCTGTATCTGTCTTTATCTCATCACACCACATATCAATACAGTTCTACAGCACAGGAGCAATGGATGTGCCATATGAATGTGTATTTTACAAATCTTTAGGCTAGTAATTAAGGTTGTATGCTTGTTAAAATGTGTATTTAAAGTGATTGTAAACTCTCCCCCTCTTTATCCCATGTCAGCATAAAAAACCCTAATGAACACTGCTTGTAGACATCTCCTTACTTGCTTAGTATTGTTGTAATCCTTTTTGTTCTTTAGAATGACGTCACTGAAGCATGCCCAGATCTCCCCTGATTTACGGCACACTCTGCTTGCTTGTCTGTCTATTATCAGGACTTTCTACTGCACACTGAAATCCCACGAGAATGCATAATCACTCAGAGCTTCCTCCTACACTCCATGTGACATCACATCGAGTGTAAACCTGGGCATCGGACTGCATTAATGCAGTCTAATCAGCTGAAGCTGATAAGACTGACATAGGCAAACACTAGATAGCCCCATTCAACCCCTCCCTGTGCCATTGCATGCCTCACTTCGACAATCTCCATATCTTATCCCTGGCAGAGTCAGACTGCGGGCATCCATTGTTAAAAAACTGTGCCTCCTCCTCGTCTTGTTCCGTGATGGGCGGAAAACACAGTTTCCCAGCAGAGCCTGTGTTCAGTGTTCCACCTATCACGGATGTCGTCTCGTCCTCGCGAGACGACGTCCGTGATAGGCGGAACACAGGCTCTGCTGGGAAACTGAGTGTTCCGCCTATTGCGGAACAGCACGAGGAGGAGGCGCGGCTTTTGAACAATGGACGCCCGCAGTCTGACTGACTCTGCATCCAGCGTATAAGACAACCCCCAATTTTTGAGGCATATGTTTAAGTAAAAAATATGGTAAATCGGCACAAGTGAATACTATGAAATTACACAAGTCAGCTATGAGCAGGGTTGCCACAGAAATGTTGGATTGAGAAGGAGGCTTGGTTAACAGTACAGGAAGTGCTCAATGTAAGGGCGGAAATACACTACTGTGGACTCAGAAAATACTTAAGATGGCACTGCCTTACCCTGGAATTTCTTTTTTAAAGTAATACGGGCTGGATTACAGTGGCTATAGTTTGATAATTACTTAATATAAAGGACTAAATGAAAAGAAGCAGAGTGGGAGAGTTTACTTTCTCTTTAACTGCATGGCTGGGTTTGCTCTTAAAATACTAATCATTTTGCGAGGCCAGGTGTCAATACAGGTGGTGTGTGTGTATGTATGTATGTATATGTAGGTGTGTGTGTATGTATGTATATGTAGGTGTGTGTAGGGGTGTGTGTAGATATATATATATACACATACACACACACGTACGTGTGTGTGCGTGTGTATGTATGTATGTGTATATATATATATATATATATATATATATATATATATATATATATATATATATATATATATATATATATATATATACACACACACACACATACACACACACACACATATATACACAGATACACACAGATACACACAGATACACACAGATACACACAGACACACCACCTGTATTGACACCTGGCCTCGCAAAAGTTTTCAAAGATACTGAAGAGCATTTTTGCACACTTCAATACAATTCTATGAATAATCTCCCACAAAAATGCGAATGCCATCAAAATTTTTCAATAGTACACTAAAAACAGAAATGGATGCAAAAAAAGCTGCGCTTGAACAAGTGACTATATAGAGATCCCTCTCCTATATATATATATATAAAATTAGTAAAAAAAAAAAAATATGTGAAAAATATATAAAATTAGTATTTACATATCACCGGGTTATTTTTAAGCTCTAATCCTTATTTATTTTATATTTTTTTCACAATTTGTTTTTTACTAATTGTATATAGGAGAGGGATCTCTATATAGTCACTTGTTCTAGCGCAGCTTTTTTTGCATCCATCACAATTTTTCCCAAACCTAGATCACAATGAGCAAAATTTTTATCTTAAACTTACAGTCAATTGTTCAATGTGCCAAATAGGTTCTTTACATTACCCGGTCAGACTGGATGTAATTACATGCCTTACAGCTGGCTTTGCATCCAATAAAGAGGTGAAATTAGTATAGCAGCTTCTACACTGAAAGGGATGCCATTAAAAATGGAAATCCTCCATTTCCATTGGACTCCTTGTAATAACAGGGGTCTTGACTTCCTATAATCCCTTACTAATGTAAAGCCACTATCCAGCTCTCTGCATTGCTTATAACCAAGTACAGTGAAACCTTGGATTACGAGCATAACCGTTCCAGGAGAATGCTCGTAATCCAAAGTACTCGCATATCAAAGATAGTTTCCCCATTGAAGTCAATGGAAATTAAAATAATTTGTTCCGCATTGACTTCAATGGCTTGCAATACCGCATTTGTCCAGAGGTGGGGGAGCGCCGAAGAGCCTCGGAATAACTCGGAAAGGCCCGAGGACACCTCAGCTGAACTCAGAAAACCTCAGAAAGGCCCGTGAGCGGAGAATTTCCGAGATTTTCCAAGCATTTCTGAACGGTTCCGAATGGCTCCGGTGCCCCACCACCTCAGGCCAAACGCGGTATTGCACACTGCTTTGGCTTGAATCCTGCTCGTTTTGAGAAACACTTTCGCAAACCAAGTCAGGATTTAAAAAAAATACAGTGCACGTATTGCGAAACGCATTACTTGCAATCCGAGGTTCCACTGTAAAGTTCTATAGTAAGAAAAGAAAAAACACAGCGATTTCTATACAGATGCATTTTATGGTACCGTTGCAGCATCTGATTTCACAAACTATTACATTTTTACTTAAAATTTGGAAGTCACTTTTAAAATCAAAGAACAGTTATTGCAGTTACCAGTCCTTAGATGTGGTGGCTCAGGCTGCATGCGTTTTCTTTTTATAGGCCAAGAACATTTTAAGCAACTTCAGAAAACAGCTGTTGATCTTGCCAGAAATGCAATTGTAATTAGCCATCTTCTGTAAACTACCAATTCCCCCCACTGCCCATGGAATCCTGCCCTGGGTGACAATGGCTCCTTTCATACATACAATGGATGGAGTGAGTGAGCATAGCCATGCTAGGATTGGGATATTTTCAGATTTAACAGGTGAAAAGTAAAAAAAAAGAAAAAAAAACTGAAAAATGGAAACCGACTGGTAAACTTTAATAAATTACATTATATTACAAGTATATAACTAATAAAAATAAACTACAATGAGCTCAACCATCAACATGAAAATTCTAAAAACGAAAGCAAAGCCAGCTGCCAAAATATAATCCATTTGCAAATGTTGGACAGAGAAACAGTTGACTGTTGTTCATGGATACGTTTCAGTGTTGCTACTGGCTCTTTTAAAGGACACTTGAGAAAGTGCTTAAATAAATATATATGTCAAGGGTCATATGTCACCTGTACTTGTATTGTTACATATCCATTCCATTTTCAAACTGGAAAGACTGCATAAAGGGGCAACCAGAGGTTTGCTATAACCAACCTCTTAATTTCACAAACCAAGGAACCCCATCGTACCTAACTGAGTCAAGTGAATTTTATTCTGCTGAACATCTAGCAATATTAAATAAACAGTTTCTGATAAATAACCTAAGCCAAATGAAAAGTACAAAATTCATTACAGAAGAGGATCTGCCAATTCCCGTTGGCCGAGGTCTTTTGATCGCAAGGAAATGGAACTAAAAAATATCCATTTTGCTGCAGTGCAAAGGTATTACAATATCGTTTTTCAAGGTGCTGAGAGTGGGGATTCCCGAGATGGTGAACCACTGTTGTCCTCTGGTGGAAAAACTGTTAGAGTACAAGCCCGGATACCCCCAAGGGATTCCGGTAGATCAAATACTTTGTGCCATTCATCTTTTTCAGGGTCGTACTTCTGGACAATTTCAACCATACACCTATTGTTCCAAGAATATCCTCCAACAACGTAAATTTTGTTCTCAAAAACGGCTACACCAACGTCACTTTGTCCCCGTAACATTGCCGCAATTGGAGTCCACAGGTCCAAAGATGGAGAATAGTACTCACAGCTAAGGACATCATCGTAGTCACTAGTCCCTCTGAAATGATTGCCACCAATGACATAAAGTCTGTCGCCTACAGTGCACATGCAGTGCAAGCCTCGGACCGTGGTCATTGGAGCTTTCTGAGTCCATTTGTCCGTATCTGGGTCAAAACACATCAGTTCCTTCTGGAAAGTGTCATGGGTAATACCACCTGAAATGAAAAGCAAAATAGAAGTTATAACTTATGCAATATATGCATTACAGACACTACCAGTCAAGTCAGCAAGTACAGATATCTCCCTGCATCTCATATTGAGCAGTTACTGAATGGCAGAAATAATTAAAATACAAGGACCCGCTCACCAGCACCCTCGGAGGCCAATGATAGATGTAGTTCATTCACAGAACTCTGAATGAATGATGCAGCCCACTCTCACAGGGAGGAGGGAAATGAGGAAAGAGCTTGATCATGCTGCATGCGCCCCCCCTCTTACTGCAGAGAACAACCAGAACAACCATTTAGATTTTTGATGGCGACTGACAGGGTCGCTTTAAACTACAATTAGAGCAGCAAGAAGTGCCAAATGGCTGCTGCTTACAAACTCCACATATTCACACAGAGAGGGTTTAGACACCAACATACTTAAAATGAGTAAAACTTACATTAAAGCATTTTTTGAAACCCTCCTAAAAAACAAAAACACAAAAAAAAAAATGGAGCCTGCTTCTTTAAAGCATTTTATACGACACAGTGCTCGTCCTGTTTCATTTGGCCACTTGCAACACCTAAAAAAACCTGACTGATCCTGCCAGTTTCTCGCCACCCCTCTGTAAACTGACCACGGTGTATCATGGCTGCTGAGACCAGACACTGTGGTCAGTTTATGTGCCTCTGTCAGCAGCCTCTCCTCTCCCTAACCTGTATACACCATCAGCACTGCCTCCTATTGCAGTGTCCTCCTCTGTGAATGATTTATAAATATAAATGCTGTAAATACTTAATTTAGGAGCCGAGATTGCGATCACATGACCGGCCAGCTCTCTTCCTCCCCTCCAGACTGACATCAGCAGAGGAATCTCAGCCCCGCTGCATCTCTCAAAAGGAGGAAAGACGAAAGCTGGGCAATCATGTGTTTGCAATCTCGGCAGTGAAATTAGGTATTTGCAGCATTTTTTATAAATCACACAGAGGAGGAAACTACAATAGGAGGCAGTGCTGATGGTGTATACAGGTGAGAGTGGCTTAACAACCACTTTAACTAGTTATTTTAGTTGGAACGATAAAAAGGTTTTATTTTATACCTTACACTTGGAGGGCAATTGCACTTTCCTGGGGAAAATAATTGCCAATTAAAAATAAATAAAAAATAGCGTATACAAGTGTGGCTTAAGTCATACTGTAATTAAAGGTTATTAAAAATCAACTTTACTTTTCTGCAGCACCAACTCTGTAAAATGGCTACCCGGAGGCATTCTGTACACGTGTACAGAACGCCCCCCAGAAACATAATTTCCTGCTTGTGCGATTGGTTTACTGATTTTCCAAAAGTCTACACCAAGATAAAAATCAGATTTCAGGCACCCCCTGCAACAAAAATAAAATTTTTGGTGAGATCCTCCCAATTGCAAATCACGTCTAAAGGGATGCAGACCCTGCCATTTTTTCAATTAGAGCCCTGCAGGTGCCGCAGCCGATAGATAATCCTGAAACCACTTCCATACCGATTTACTCTACGCATGGAAACATACAATGATTTCTTCAGAACAAAAGGTAGGACTCTGCACCAGTTTATTAAAATCCCTGCAATGTACATGGATCACCCAGAGGGGAATGTTTTTTTTGCTTAACAAAAGTGGCGTTGCTCTTTAATGCATCCTCTGCAATTAAAGCTTTCAGTGTCCGGCTCCCTCCAGCACCCCCTTAAATACTTACCTAAACTAAATTTTAAATCCAGCGCTGTGCTCATCTGCAGCAGGGATGCTCTTCTCACAGCAGGAATGGTAGCAGCAACCAGAACCATTGGCTCCTGCTGCTGTATATTAAATTCTGTGAGCAGAGAGTTGGGATGGGGCTTAGCCACACTGTATGTTAACAGAAGCACAGACTGCAGCTCAGGATCGAGCCCTGCACGAGTGCTCCCATAACAGTAGCTTGTACTATGGGAACACTCGGAAGGCAGGAAGAGCCAGGATCGCAAGTGGGTGATCTGAGAAAAGGTCTGGGGCTGCTCTGTGCAAAATTATAGTACAAAGCAGGTACGTATAGACATGCTTATTATTTTAGAAAAAGAAGGAAAAAAAACAAACAAACAAACACACACACACACACACACACCCCTTGGGCTCTGTTCACATCTAGGCGCTTTTCTGCTCTAAGCCTCATCTCTAAAAACGCCCAACAAGACAAATCCCATTCATTTCAGTGGCACCTGTTCACATCTGAGTGTTCGGTCGCCTAAAAGTATGAGCTTTTTTTGGCAGATTACAGACGTTTTAATTGTTTTGTTTTACATTGGTGACCTTTTGCACTTCAACGCTGCAAAAACGCCCGAAAACCGCCAGTAAAATAGCAATGCCTAAATGTGAACGGAGCCTTACAATCACTTTAAAGGCAAAATTCAATGATTGGGTTTGGATGCATTTTAATGAATTACTACAGGGAAATCTCTAAACAAATAGACTTGCTTTATGAAAGCTTTAAGTCCATCTTCCCTTCTAGGGCTGGACATACGTTGGTAACAATTTTTTCATTCAAATAGCAGATTAACCAGTTGCCTACAGGGCACTTTTTGGCATGAGACAGTCTCAGATCCCACCTGAAACACAGTGCAGCAGCAGCTACATACAGTTTATTCAGCGCATCCAGCAGCCTCACGTTAGTGAGGGACATAGCTTGGGCCAGCTTGGCCCAAGCCAACTATGTAAAGTGTGTGGAAAGATTACATTTTTCTTTAAAGCAGGGGTTCCGCGGGATATCCTTTTCTTTTTTTTTCATCAATCGTCAGGGTTTACCTGTACTAATGCACTGCCCGGGTGTCCCACTCCTTTAGCCTGCGTAATCGGTGTAATTGTGGAAAGGATATTTTATATTTTCAGACGATGGACGTTTCCATCTTACCTGTGGGCACTTTGAAGCCGACATGGTGAATGCTGGCCTCCCAGCATTCACCGCTTGATCCCGCGCATGTGCAGTGTTGACGGCGAGCGTCGCCGTCAACACTACACGGTTGCCATAACAACGGCCGGCGTAACAAGCCAACGCCCCGTTGTCGCGCGATTAGAGCAGAGCGCGTCTCCTGGGGAGTGTCAGGAGATGGATTGTTAGGACGGGGGAGAATGGACTTACACGCCCATTCCCCGCGGGGGATTCTGATTGACAGCCCAGGAACGGCTGCTGAAGAGGGGGTAAGGAGCGATTAAAAAAAAAAAAAATGGTTTGTTTACCATCAATGCCTAGCAGTTGCATTGACAGAAAGTGTAAAATTAGGGTGAACCACCGCTTTAAGCAGTGTGCATGAGGCCTTTGTGATATTCAGATGTTTAATATGTTGAGTCAAATCAGTACCTTGCTTTAACATTAAAGTGGTGTTACGCCCGTATACAATAAAAAATAAAAATTAAACGCTAGCAGCTACACATACTGTAGCTTCTGGCTTTTAATAATAGCACACTTGCGTGTCCAGGAGTCCAGTGATGTGGGCACCCACAGCTAATGTTTCCATCAGGTTTCGGGTGCTGCCACCACCATTGCGGGTAAGGAAACCTGGCAGTGTAGCCTTTCGGCTTCATGCCGGGAACCCTACTGCGCATGCGCGAAGCCCTGCTCCTCTCTCCTACTGGCCTGGCGGCCGGGGGAGGAGGAGGGAGTCCCGCGGTGACATTATGGGCTGCGGCCGGGACTCCCGAAAGTGGGAAAGGATATCTGTCAAACAGGTATCCTGTCTCCCCTGCCCCCAAAAGTTGCCAATTGTGGCACCTGGGGGGGGGAAGCAAATAAGCGGAAGTTCCACTATTGAGTGGAACTCCGCTTTAAGCTTCTGTATGGCGACTTCAGCTTTCAGCACCCCCTTTAATAAAACTACACATCCAAGCAAAGCAGGGAAATTCTACAAAAATAAAAAAAAGTGACTATCATCCCATAAAAGGAAGTCATTCAGCATGTGTGTTTTCCAGGCAAGTAACAATTACCATGAGAATGTGGCACACACTAAACGTAGAAAAGAAATCCTGCTCATGTACATGCAGGAAGGGAATGCTGCTCACAGGAGGGGCATCAATCATCTTGCGATTAGGCCACTATGAAGGGAGCAGTACAGCTGCAGCGTATTGACGACTTCATCAAGAAATGAATATTCTTCCTGTGATGAGCCTCTCCGTGTGACACAAATAAAGACCACTTACACAAGCTTTGTTCAATGTATTTAGGAGAGCATCTGGAAAAGTTAGACTGTTTCAGGCAAAATGGGTATGGAACATCTATGGATTTAATCTAGTTTATTACAACGCTGAAGGCTTTACCTAGTGATTTTGCATGAATAAAAGAATCCTATCTAAATCCAGTGAGCAATAATACATATTTAAAAGATAAAATATCCTTATGCCCCGATTGTATTATTTAGCACATTCTATTACCGTTATCAGAAGTCTCTGAAATTCATAATCATTTTTCCAGTTTTATTTTAAAACAGACATTTATATTTTTGATCTCAGTTATACTGGCAGCAGAAAGAAGAAGCATCTCCCAATTACACTGGAGAAGCAAGACAATACTTAAATATAGAAGCAAGTCCTACACATACATTCATATTCTGCGCCATCAGCCACTTCCTATGCATGGAGGGAATGTAGATTTTCACCACTTCCATGTCAGGCATTTTCACCCCCTTCCTGCCCATGCCAATTTTTAGCCTTCAGCGTTGTCACACTTTGAATGAGAATTGTGTGGTCATGCGACGTTGCACCCAAACAATTTTGAAACGAAACCACACAATATTTATTACTTTTTGCTCTAATAAATATCCCAATTAATTTTTTTAACTATTTTTTTTCCCTCAGTTTAGGCCGATATGTATTCTACATATTTTTGGAAAATAAAAATCGCAATAAGCTTATATTGATTGCATTGTGCAAAAGTTATAGCGTCTACAAAATAGGGTATAGAATTATGGCATTTTTTTTTTTTTTTTTACTGGCAGCGATTTTTAACGTGACTGACATATCGGACACTTGACACTATTTTGGGACCATTCACATTTATACAGCGATCAGTGCTATAAAAATGCATTGATTACTGAATAAACGTGACTGGCAGGGAAGGGGTTAACACTAAGGGGCGATGAAGGGGTTAAAAATGTTCCCTAGGGAGTGTTTCTAACTGTAGGGGGAGGGGAATCACAAGGGGAGGTGACCGATGGGTGTTCCTCTGTAATGGGAACACGCGGATCGGTCTCCTCTCATCTGACAGGACATGAACACACACAGATCCACATCACTGCACTGTGACAAGCAATCGCAGGCCTGAGCATCAGGTCCCCAGTGATGCGGCAAGCATGCGCACTCTCCACAATGCAGGGAATACCAGGACGTCATATGAAGGCCTCCCAGAGGGACGAAGGGTTCCTGCGGCTGTCATATGACAATACAGTGATAGGAAAGTGGTTAATAAGGTCCACTCTAAACAGCAATCTAAATCACCAAAGTTCTTACATCTTGACTTACAGTGAGAGATCTCTGCAGTTGTCTGTGCCTCTTTGAAAAAAAATGTTGTTAAAGTGGTGTAAAGGCAGGTGGTTTTTAATCTTAATGCATTCTATGCATTAAGATACAGCGCCTTTTGAGTGCAGCAGGCCCCTTCAGCGCCCCTAATACTTACCGGAGGCCCCTCTCGATTCAGCGATGTGCTCGGGACTCTCTCTCCTGATTGCCTGAGACACAGCAGCGGTGCCATTGCCTCCCGCAGCTGTCTATGTCAGTTATTCAATCAGAAGAGGGGGCAGGGTCAAACCATGGGTCCATGTCTGAATGGATATACGGAGCTGCAGCTCGGCTCAGGTGCCCCCATAGCAAGCTGCTTGCTGTGGGGGCACTCAGCAGAAGTAAGGGGCCAGGAGAGCTGAAGAGGGACCCGAGAAGAGGAGGATCCGGGCTCATCTGTGAAAAAATCACTTCACAGAGCAGGCAAGTATAAAAAGGTTGGTACGTTTTATAAAAAGAAAAAAAAAAAATGCAAAAAAAAAAAAGGCTTTACAATACTGCCAGTACAGGTGGGAAGTCTGGTAAAGCTTGCAAAAGCACAAGAATCCAAAAGCAACACAGCATATTACAAATTTTTTTTTGCATATAGCTACCTGAAATGTACATGAGTCCACCGAATACAGTCCCAGCGTGGCCATAGTGAGGCTCGTTCATTTTCGCAACATAGTTCCATTCATTTGTTCTGGGGTTGTAACACTCCACAGTGGCTGAATGAACAAAATAAAAACACACCGTTATTAGAAGGAACAAAAACACAACGCAGATCACATCAACTTTTACACTTTAAAGTAACACGGTCTGCCATTTTTAATAATGTAACAGGGCACTTCACACTGAGGCGCGGGGGCGTCGGCGGTAATGAACCGCTAGTTTTAGAGATGCCTTTCGGCCACTAGCGGGACATTTAACCCCTGCTAGCGACTGAAGAGTTAAAAGTGCACGTAAAGCACCGCAGCAGGTGCTTTAGCGGTGCTGCCCATTGATTTCCAGAAACCAAAAGGGGTTACACTTTGGCTTTCTCTGTGTACCCCTCTTTCTCTGGTTTCACTTTGCTACTAATAGTTGTATTTCTCCAATCTCAGTGTAAAACCAACCAACCTTCTATCTGCCTAGTCCAGTCAGAGTACCTAACTGGACAGTGAGGGAAAGCAAGCATCAACAGGAGGAAAGAAAAATCTCAGCAACAAATCCACTTTTTTTTTTTTACAATATTATAGCGAAAGCTCCATTTGTGAAAAAAAAAAAAAAGACATTAATTTTGTTTGGGCAGTGTCGCATGACCGTGTAAATTGTCAGTTAAAGCGACGCAGTGCCGTATCGCAAAAAAAAAAACCTGGTCAGGAAGGGGGTAAATTCTCCCAGGGCTGAATCGATTAAAGGAGCGCGTCATGACGCCCCTTTTCTTACCTTGGTCCTGATGGAAGCGGCGCTGCCATTCAGCAAGTCTCAAGGGAGGCGGGTGGTCATGTTCGACAGTTTTTATTTTTTTTCTTAAAAGCAGACTAGCGTTCATCGCAATTCATGATGAAGTTCCATTAGGGGGATATCTTCATTTGTTTTACCCCCATACTTATTCACATGGGGGCGCAGGGACTGTCACACTGCAGCTGCGCTAAAATATTGCACAAAAAAAAAAAAACACACACTGCACTAGTGTAATCTTGGCCTCAAAGACCAAAGCAATTTACTCAAGAAGAGTGGGCCAAACTGCCTGCTTGCTGGCAGATGTTGAAGTCTCCCCGAGAGCCACAGAAATTTCCTCTAAAAATTGTTCAAGGGTCCCATTGCGTTCGTCCATACCATTTTTTAAAAACATTTTTTTTATTACTTGGAATATTCTGTCGATTTAAAAACCAAAAAGCAGTCTGGTGATTATCACCAAATATAGAATGAACCTTATGAGTGACGATTACTTTTACCAATTTCTACTAGTTTTAGAGATTCATTTTTTAAACAAAATTTGGGCGGGGTACCATAAAAAAAAAATAAAAAAAAATCACGTATTACCGAACTACAACCAAAAAAAGGGATTTTTAATACAGCTTACCTGTAAAATCCTTTTCTTGGAGTACATCACGGGACACAGAGCGGCATATTCATTACTATGTGGGTTATATGGAGTACCTTCAGGTGATGGACACTGGCAATCTCAAACAGGAAGTGCCCCTCCCTATATAACCCCCTCCCATAGGAGGAGTACCTCAGTTTTGTAGCAAGCAGTATGCCTCCCAAAATGTTCCCCAAAAGAGGGGTGGGAGCTCTGTGTCCCGTGATGTACTCCAAGAAAAGGATTTTACAGGTAAGCTGTATTAAAAATCCCTTTTTCTTTATCGTACATCACGGGACACAGAGCGGCATATTCATTACTATGTGGGATGTCCCAAAGCAATGCTTTTAATGAGGGGAGGGAGACATCTTCCCAAGACAAAGGATTTAATTTAGAGGTATACTCAAATAATAATAATAAATCCAACTTAGTCGAGAAAAATTAAACTTAAATTAAAATTTTAACTCAAGGGTGCCCCCGATTCTGAGGGTCTTAAATTGCAGCCTGCAGCACTGCCTGCCCAAAGGCTGTATCAGTATTCCTTCTTGCGTCCACCTGGTAAAATTTAGTAAACGTGTGGACTGAAGACCAGGTTGCCGCTTTGCATACTTGAGCCATAGAGATCTGATGGTGTGCTGCCCAGGAGGCGCCCATGGCCCTGGTAGAATGAGCCTTTACTGACAAAGGAGGAGGCAACCTCTTCAAGCCGTAAGCCTGAGTAATTAACTGTTTAATCCATCTCGAGATGGTGGATTTTGCAGCTGTCTGCCCTTTCTTGGGCCCATCCGGTAGAATGAACAACACATCTGTTTTCCGAATCTTCTCTGTAGCTTTAAGATAGGCCTTCATGGCCCTGGCAATATCCAAGGTATGCAGCAACCCTTCCTTTCTGGAAGTAGGCTTCGGAAAGAAGGATGGTAGTACCAAATCCTGGTTCAGGTGAAAACTGGATATAACCTTTGGTAGATGAGGACGGAGAACCACCCTGTCCTTATGCAGAATAAGATATGGCTCCTTACAAGATAAGGCTGCCAATTCTGACACTCTTATGGCGGAAACTATTGCAACCAGAAATACCAACTTCCTTGTCAGTAAAACCAAAGGAATCTCAGCCAACGGCTCAAAAGGTTGTTTCTGCAGAGTTGACAGAACAAGATTTAAATCCCACGGACAAAGTGGTGACTTAACCGGAGGATTAATACGCAAGACCCCCTGTATGAAGGTCTTAACCAGCGAGTGGGTGGCCAACGGCCTCTGAAACCACACTGACAAAGCTGAAATCTGTCCTTTGATTGTGCTTAATGCCAGGCCTTTATCCACTCCTAGCTGGAGAAAACTTAACACTCGATCAATGGTATACTTGCGGGAAAGCCATTTCTTGGACTCACACCAGCCTACGTAGGCCTTCCAGACCCTGTAATAAATCACCCTGGAGACCGGCTTTCTAGCCCTGATCAGGGTGGAGATTACCTGCCTAGACAGCCCTCTACCCCCGAGAATCAGGGATTCAGCCGCCAGGCCGTCAAATTTAGACGCCGTAATGCAGGGTGGAGGATCGGGCCTTGCGAGAGTAGGTCTGGCCGTAGAGGAAGCGTCCAAGGGTCTCCAACTGCCATCTTTAGGATTAGTGAGTACCATGCCCTCCTGGGCCATGCTGGAGCTACCAGGATGACTGGTTTGTGCTCCACCCTGATCCTGCGTAACAGGCGGGGTAGCAACTGTAGCGGGGGAAAGGCATATAGGAGTTTGAACTGATGCCAAGGGCAAACCAACGCATCGGCTCCGCAGGCCATAGGGTCCCGAGTCCGGGACATGAACCTGTCTAGCTTCTTGTTGAATCTCGATGCCATGACATCCACGTCCGGCATCCCCCACATCTGGCAGATTACCTGAAAAATTTGCGGATGCAGAGACCATTCCCCTGGCGACAGAGTCTGACGACTCAAGAAGTCCGCCTGCAGGTTGTCCACCCCGGGAATGAATATTGACGATATGCAGGGCACATGAGCTTCTGCCCACAGGAAAATCAAGCTCACCTCTCTGTGAGCTGCCTGACTCTTGGTCCCCCCTTGGTGGTTTATATATGCCACAGCTGTGGCATTGTCCGATTGTATCCTCACCGGGAACCCCTGCAATTTGGCTGTCCAAGCCTCGAGGGCTAGCCGAGCAGCTCTGAGCTCCAAGATATTGATGGGCAACTGCCTCTCCGCCTGTGCCCAAGTACCTTGGCGAGTGCAACCATCCAAGATCGCTCCCCAGCCCCTCAAGCTGGCATCTGTGGTCACCATCTTCCAGGCCACGGGGCTGAAAGATTTTCCCATTAGTAGATTCTGAGGATTTAAAAACCAGCACAGACTTTGCCGAACTCTTGATGAGAGTGGCAAAGGAAATTCCAAGGCCTGTGGCCTCTTGCTCCATGCTGACAGAATGGCTGCCTGTAGGATGCGAGTGTGGCTTTGAGCGTAAGGTACCGCCTCGAACGTGGCCACTAGCTTGCCTAGTAGTCGCATACATAGGCGAATAGTTGGTTCTCTTTTGCTTAGAACCAGATGTATCAAGTCTTTGATGGCCTCCACCTTTACCAGAGGCAGGAACACTCTTTGCTGCTCTGTGTCTAATGTCATGCCAAGGTATTACAACCGTCTTGTGGGTTGGAATGCTGATTTTTCTCGATTTAGGATCCAACCGAACCTTTCGAGGTACTGGACCGTGAGGGCCACTGCTCGTTCCAGGCAAGGAGACAAGTGATCTATGACTAGGAGGTCGTCCAGGTAGGCTAGGACCGTCACCCCTTGGATCCTTAGACTGGCTAGGATCGGAGCTAGGATCTTCGTGAATACCCGGGGGGCCGTAGCCAGCCCGAAAGGGAGCGCCACAAATTGGAAATGACGCTGGGCCACCGTGAAGCGGAGAAATCTTTGATGTGGCTGAAAAATTGGCACATGAAGGTAAGCATCCTTTATGTCTATGGACGCCAGAAAGTCGTCCTTCTGGAGTGCGGCGGCTGCAGACCGAACAGATTCCATCCGGAAAGAACGAACCCTTAGGTAAACGTTTAAACCCTTTAGGTCCAAAATTGGCCTGACATCGTCGTTGGGCTTTGGAACGGTAAACAGATTGGAGTAGAACCCTAGCCCTTGCTCTTAGGCTGGTACCTCTACTATCACGCCCTGGCAAAGCAATGATCCAACGCCGCCAGTAAAGAGGCCTTTTTTGTTGGATCGTTCGGTACCCTTGACTCCTGATAATGAGGTGGAGGAAACTCTAGAAACTCTAATCTGTAGCCTGTGGCCACGGAAGACCGGACCCATCTGTCGGGGATATCGGCTTCCCAAACCTCCGCAAAAAGACGAAGCCTTCCCCCCACCTTTGTGGGTGGGGGCGCCCCTTCATAAGGCAGATTTAGGGGCTGGCTTTGCTGGCTTACGATACCACCGCTTCTTGCCTGTCCCTGCGACTTATTGCTAAAGTTTGATCTCGCAGGAGGCCGTCGATACTGCCTGGAATTGGAGGGCCCCGGAATAGGGGAGAGCTGCCTTTTGAACGAAGGTCCCCGAAACTTCTTTTTGACTGGTAAAAGGGTACTTTTGCCACTCGATATAGTCTGAATATATTTATCTAGATCCTCTCCGAAGAGTCGACCTCCATGGAAGGGAAAACCTGCCAGAAGTTTTTTGCATGGGGGCTCAGCCGCCCAGTTCTTTAACCATAAGAGCCTTCTCATGTGTACTAAAAATAGTGACAAACGAGACGCCTGCTGAATGGAGTCCTTTATAGCATCCACCGCAAAGCACAGAGCTCTAGGAATATCCGATAATTCTTCTGCCTGCTGGGCAGGAATGTCTTTAAGCATCTGTTTTGTCTGGTCTGTTAACGCCTGACAAACCCCAATAGCAGCCACTGCTGGCTGTATCACTGCACCTGCCGTAGCAAAGGATGCCTTTAAAAGGGTCTCAAAACGCTTATCCACTGGTTCTTTAAACATCTGTATGTTTTCCACCGGGCAAGTTAAAGATTTATTTACACAAGAGATGGCGGCATCCACAGCTGGGAGAGCCCACTTCTTGGAAAATTTTTCTTCCATAGGGTAGATGATGGAAAATCTTTTAGGTGGTAAAAAGATTCTATCTGGTCGTATCCAATCCTGAAAGATCAGTTCCTCTAAAAGAGGATGGACCGGAAAAACAGCGTTGCTCAAAGGCGCTTTCAATGAACCTAAGGATGATACCGCCGAAGCCTGAGGCTCTGGTAAGGGCAACTTAAATGCCAGGCGGACTATGTCTGTCAATGACTGAATCCACAAACTTTCTGCCTGGGAGGCCGAGACTGGTTCCTCATAAGTAGACTCCTCATTCCCTGAACCCTCATGGTCCTGTTCTGAATGATTTTCCTGAGCTTCTAATTCTCCAAGGGAGAGAACCTCAGCATCTGGGGGTACACCCCCAGGTGACGGAGACCTAGTCCGCTTCTTGCCCGACATGGAATTGACTATCATAGTTGCCAATCTCTTCTCTAGTATCCCTAAGGAAAGGGCTAGCATTTCCTCTGTGACAAACACAGGGTTGGGTGGATCTGATCTAGCCTCAGCACCAGACGCCCCTAATGGCTCAACCAAGGCACCCACTACTGGAATAATTTGTGGGGAGAGTACAGGCATATCCTGACTCGAACCTTCAGAATCTGAGGGGGAACCCTTTTGTCCTCTGGCACCTCTTGCCATTTCCCCTGATCCTGATGCTTTGGAAGCCATGGTACAATACCGAGGTACCCCTACTTACAACAACCAACTGATGTAGGTAGGAGAAAAAACTATGCGGTTTTAAGGGGACAGTAGTTAACTAATGCCCAAAAAACCCAATGGGGAGACCAGTATGTGTTCCCCCTTTTTCGTGTCTTTTTTTTTTTTTTTTTTTTTTCAATTATGCATATATATTTTTTTTTTTTTTTTTTAATTTTTTGGGATTTTTGGATCCTGAGTCCCTTCTCCCCCTTTTCTATGGAATCACATTGTCTCCCCACAAGAGAAATTGCAAGAATCCACCTGCTGTAAGGAATTGTTTAGGCTAGATTGAAAAGCTAGTTCTGTTTGTCAGAACTGCAATACTCCCTTGCGCCACCGGGTGCCACTGTGCATCAGGCTTGCACTGCTGCCGCTCTGTGTCCTCCTCTCCTGAGCTCAGAAACAAACTGAGCTAATACAGCATAGAGGAAGGGCCGCCCCTTCCTCCTATGAGATCCAACGTCCCGCCCCCCCCCCCCCCTCTGAAAAACGGCGCGAATTTCGTTTTTTTTTTTAATATATCGCTGTGCACGCGCCCGCGCGCGTGCCCGTGTCACGGGGGGGCCATGGTGGAGGCAGCATGCTGCAGGGACGCTGGAGAAATGGACAGGACACAGAGGAAACATCCGCACGGCACCCGGCCAGGTAAGAACTTCCAGGTAGGCCCAGACACCTCCCTAGTTCAGGGTAAAGAGTAGGCACACACTAATACCCCACCTAGCGCCCAGCCAGATAGAACCTGCAACACATAGACCAGGGAGATCACACATATGGGGAGTAACAACACAGACCATCCTGTCTTACATAGACATAGTGGCCCCAGACTGCCAATGCAGGAGCATACTCAGGCAAACTCCCCCAAAAGATCCCCCTGGAGAGCCTGCTGACGAACCAAGTCCCGCAGGCCCCCCCTTCTTACCTGCTCCATGCCGCAGGACCTTGCACAGCAAGTGGTCCAATCTTCCCCCATCTCCGTGGGTGGCCTCTAGACCTTCAGGCCCTGGGGTCCTTTGAAGGAACCCACTGTCCTGGACCCATATAGCATCCTGGCAAACAGGGACTTTAGGCACCCCAAAAGATTCCAAGTCCTGGGCCCAGGATCCAGCTCTCTGAAAGAGAAGCATTATGGGCAAAACCCCCTAGTTAGGGGCCCGGGTACTGTGCACTTTGGCTCTGAGGCACCTTGGACAGATCCGGTTAGCCTGCCTTGATCCCAAGGATGTGGAGGCAAAGCTATTCCATGACCAACACCTAAGACACTGGCAAAAAAAACTGAGGTACTCCTCCTATGGGAGGGGGTTATATAGGGAGGGGCACTTCCTGTTTGAGATTGCCAGTGTCCATCACCTGAAGGTACTCCATATAACCCATATAGTAATGAATATGCCGCTCTGTGTCCCGTGATGTACGATAAAGAAATTTGGGATTTCTCTTTATAGTCTCACTTTTCATGATAACGGTAAACAGGGCAAATCGAGAAGGTGAAACAGACCGAAAAAAAAACAAAAAAAAACAGATAGAGTCAATCCCTCCCCACGCCTTTAGTTACCCTTTAAGATATGTTACATGGGCATCTATAACATCTTTCGGCAATTGCAGTATCATGGACCAACAGTGACAATTTCTTTATATCATGAATACACATACAATATTTTTTTCTGAAAATTACAACACTGTAAAAATATGTATGTGGGAAGTGGTATAGCATTTTGCCATATAACATCTTAAACTATATCTAGAGACTTGGGGCTCCAGCACCGAGTTGCAGACAGATCTTCACCACAGTTCAGAGACTTTGTAGAAGGGAATAAAAAGAATGCATTAGTTACTGATGACTGCCCAGTACAGAAATGAACCTTGCTCTATACAGGATCTACCTCATTAACATGTTCTGAGCGCTGGCAAGAGTCTATACATGATTTAGCGCTTAATGTACAAATATAGCATTCAGTGAGCGACAGAGGAAACGTGCGAAATAAAAATGTTCATTACAGAAGATGTGCCAAAGAGAAATAAACAATGGCATATTTGCTTTGAACATAAGGTTGCATCATACAACTGCTGCAGAAGTAAATTGTCAAGTAAGGCCCCTTTCACACGGGCAGATAGAATTCAGCTTTTAGCTGTGGATAGATCAAGTAATCTACCGCAGCAAAACTCAGACAAAGCTTTCCTATGGCCCCATTCACACACTGCATTTAGCAATGGTTTCGTTATGTGGGGTTTGGTGCAGTTAGAAAAAATAAATGTTACTGTGTCCAGGACCGATTTATTGCAGTGTACCATTTCACCTGCAGATAGCAGCGGCAACAAGGAAAGCAAAACAGGAAGCACATCAGAAATGGCAAGAACGTTTTAATGCAGCCACATGCAAGTGCAGGTAAACGCACAAATGCGACAGACCCTGGGGGGGGGGGGGGTGAGTGGGGGACTACTGCCTGCCACTGATGTTACCACTGTGTCATATACAGCGATCAGTGATAATACAATACACTATCACTGTACTAACACTGCCTGGAAAGGGGATAACATCAGTTTTTTATTCCCTCTGTATAAAGCCCATGTTGAATGTCAAGAGTGCCTTGGGCTTTAATTGGACACAACTGATCAGTAGGTCCCAACCATGAATATTGGCCAGAAATTGCCAAACAATAATTTGTATTGCCAATATTAGAGGTCGACCGATATATCGGTAAATTTTTGGCACTTTTTAATCGGCATCGGCAAAGGCCGATTTACTTCAGCGTGACTTGCATTGACTTCTATGATACAGAAGTCATTTACAAGTTGCCCGATATTTCCCGTGGAGCGACTTGTCTCTGGGCAGCCTGCCAAGTTTGAGAAAATAATACAATGTTGCTACTTATCAATGAACTGAACTCCGTGTGTAGAAGTTCTCAGTTTAACCATTTAACCACTTCAATACCGGGCTTTAAAACCCACCTCCATACCGGGACTATTCTGGCACTTCTCTCCTACATGTACAAATCATTCTTTTGCTAGAAAATTACTCAAAACCCCCAAACATTATATATATTTTTTTAGCAGACACCCTAGGAACGGTGTTTTCGCCAGGGCTGTGGAGTCAGAGTCGAGGAGTCAGAGTCGGGGGAGATTTTGGGTACCTGGAGTCGGAGTCAGCAAACAATGCACCGACTCCTACTAAATTTAGATTGGAATAAAAAAATAAAAAAATCAAGTTTAAATGTCCCAATTCACAAAAAGTTATAATTAATGACTTCTCTACTGTAAGAATAAAGACCAATGCATGCAGTGCCTCACGTAACCGCAAAACGAACACGTTAAGTGACCGTGAAGAAGCATGCTTTTCATGTGCTTCACTATATGGCACGCAACGCACAATTAGGAGCTGCAATACTTATACTTTCCATAGTGTTGTGTTCTGCTTTTACAGGGAACGCAGCGCCCATGGGTAACCTAGCCTCTCACTGATAAGGGATTAAGTAAATATGTTTTTTGCAGGACTAGAGAGTGAGACACTTGTATAAGTGAAGGGAATGGAGGGCCAATAGTTCAAGACTGAAGCTGTAAACCATTGGAAAAACTGCTGTAATTTAGCTAAGGCTATAAAAACTTGTAAACTCCGATTGTTAGCTTAAACTTTAAACATGACTATGGGATTCTCCTAGGAAAATCATGTTTTAGAATAAATGCCCCTTCCTTGATCCTCCCACTGCCCTATCTTCAGCAGCAGATAAGCACACAAAGGAGAAAGCAGCAGCCCAACTACCTCTCTATTATTTTTAGGGCTGAAAATAATCTTAAAGTCTGACTTAAGAGCCTCTATGAAAGAGGATCTGGCAGAGGCAATTCTCTTCCTTAGAACTCTACATTGAATTGATTTGCATTTGCTAAGCCTATAAACTACATTTCAAGATTAATATAAACCATTTCTAGGTTTTACAGATTTTGTTTTTGGTTCATTATAGATAAGCTTTGTTTTTGTTCTAAAACAACCAAATAATGTGGTTTGTATTTTTGAACTGGTAAAGATCCTGTTCCTGATGTTTATGCCTGCTGCTACTATCCAGCCACTTGATTGATTAATAAAAAAAAATTAATACAACTTTGTTTTCATTGTGTTTGTCTTTTGCTTAAAGTCCTGTGGTAGGTTGCGTTTCTTTCCCTCAAGGAATGTATAAAATACATTTGCATATTAATACAGAGGAGTCGGAAGTACATAAAAGTCGGAGTCGGAACATTTATCTACCGACTCCACAGCCCTGGTTTGCGCAATCATTTTTCAAGCACCTTTAAAAAAAAAAAAAAAATGGTTTCATGAATTAAAAAATAAAACAGTAAAGTTAGCCCAATTTGTTTGTAAAATATGAAATATGATGTTACGCCGAGTAAATAGATACCCAACATGTCATGCTTTAAATTTGTGCACACTCATGGAATGGCGCCAAACTTCGTTACTTAAAAATCTCCATAGGTGACGCTTTAAAATGTTTACAGGTTACATGTTTAGAGTTAGAGTTACAGAGGAGGTCTAGTGCTAGAATTGTTGCACACGCTCTAACGCACGCAGCGACACCTCACATGTGTGATTTGAACAACGTTTACATATGTGGGCGGGACTTACGTGTACTTTCGCTTATGAGCACGAGCTACCGGGAACAAGGGCGTTTTATTTATTTTTTACTTATTTTATTTTTTACTTATTTATTTTTTATACACTGGTTTTTACATTATTTTTTTTTCGATCACTTTTATTCCTATTACAAGGAATGTAAACATCCCTTGTAATAGGAATAGTGTGTGACATCTCTCCTCCAGGCTGGAAAGAATGAGATCGTTAAAGAAAATTCACAGATCTCATTCTTACTAGCCGTAATTGCGGTTTGTTTATTTACGGGTACCCGGGCGTGATGTCATCACATCGCGCCCGGGCCTCAGACGATCACCAGTCATCTCTATGCCTCCCATCTGGCGGACGGCGATCATCTCTCCAGGCCCCCGATGGCACGGGAGAGCCAGGAGAAGCACTGGATGGCGGCGGGAGGGTGGGATGTCCCCTCCCACCACCTATAAGAACGATCAAGCGGTGGAACCGCCGCTATGATCATTATTATGGTGCGCAGGATCGCCTCCGGAACAAAATGATATCTGAATGATGCCTCTAGGTGCAGGCATCATTCAGATATCCCCGCACAAAGTACAGGTCGGCATATGACGTCCACCCGGGATAATACCGTAGATCCCCTTTTTGGACGTCATATGACAGCATGCGGTTTTGAAGTGGTTAAAGACTAAATCTTTTCTGACACTGTTGCTTACAATTAAAAATCCTGTATTTTCTGCTAGAAAATCACTAATGCTGGCCATACACTCTACGAAAAATAGTCCGAACAAACTTTCGAAAAACGAACGTTCAGTCTTTAGCGCAAACGATATTGCCATCATGTAATGACCGATAAATCGATCAGTGGACATGAATAAAAAAAAAATTGGTTAATTTTTTTACATATACCTAGTGCAGAAAGTTTGGATGGGAAACACATTAACCTTCCGATTTATTGTTCATTTGGCAGAAAATTTCCAAACTTGTCCTTCATTTTTTCGGCTCAAAAACGTCCCAACGATTATCGATTTTGTGCCCAATAACGGTTTAACGTCCTGCCAGCGCACCGCCTCAGTGTGAAAGCACTTGGGCGTTCACACAGACTGCAGGGGAGCTGTTTTGCAGGCACTTTACAGGTGCTATTTTTAGCCTAAAAGCGCCTGCAAAACACCCCAGTGTGAAAGGGGTCCAACTGTTAGATTTTATGAGATGAAGGGGAATTTTTTTTTTTTTTTTTTTTTAAATCGGCCCAACATATCGGCCCAAAAAAAAAAAAAATTCGGCATCATATATCGGCCATCGTCCGCCGCAATTTCTAAATATCCGCATCGGCCAGAGAAAAACCCATATCGGTCGACCTCTAGCCAATATTACAGATGAAAAAAATATATGATCCATTCATAGACATTAGACAACCTTATAACCTCAACTACTAACCCTAAGTCTTATGCTGCGTACACACCATCACTTTATGTGATGGAAAAAAACAACATTTTCTGTGAAGTAAAAAACGACGTTTTTGAAACTTAAATTTTCAAAAACGACGTTGCCTACACACCATCGTTTTTTCACAATGCTCTAGCAAAGCGAGGTTACGTTCACCACTTTTTTCCATTGAAGCTCGCTTCATAACTAGCTTCTGGGCATGCACGGGTTTAAAAACGTTGTTTTAAATGTCGTTTTTTGCTACACACGGTCAATCTTTGTCGTTATTCACAAGACATAAAACACTGTTTTCCCCCACACACGGTCATTTAAATTGATGTTTTTTAAAAATGTCTTTTTTTCATCACATAAAGTGATGGTGTGTACGCGGCAATAAATGAAATATAGGTTTTGATGGACAAAACAAAAAGCTCTTAGGAGAAAAATGTGAAAAAAAGTCAGAGTCTACAATAAAAATGCACCCATGTAAAATGCTCCAGTTTTGGGGGTCAGAGTTTATAGAAGTACTTCAGCCAATTGAAAAAGCCACTGGGATGGGCAAAAAAATAAAAAATCGGATTTTTAAATGTTATGACAAAAATAAGAGCTGTAGCAGAGTAGCGATTGGTACTGGCAACCGGCCTTTATACAATAAAATTATAGCCATATATATAACATTATACAATAAAATTATAGCCATCAAATAACTTCCAGCTCCAAGAGGTCTTCTGTGGTAAAGGGCAACATGGACAAGGGTATTTCAGGACTAGACGGATGCTCAGAGGCGGCTCTCTAATTAGGCAGATTAGGCAGTTGCCTCGCGGCCTGCCTAATCTGCCCAACGTGTGTGTGGCAGTGGAGGAAATGTCCCACAGTTGGGGTCCCTACAGCCGTTCTTAACCACTTAACGCCCGCCGCACGACTATTTACGTCCGCAAAATGGCACGGACAGGCAGATGGGCGTATATATACGTCCTTGCCTTCTAGCGGGTGGGGGGTCCGATCGGAACCCCGTCCGCTGCGTGCGGCTTACCTCGGGGAGCCATCCGGGACGACGGCGCGGCTATTCGTTTATAGCCGCTCCGTCGCGATCGCTCCCCGGAGCTGAAGAACGGGGAGAGCCGTATGTAAACACGGCTTCCCAGTGATTCACTATGGCGGCTGCATCGATCGAGTGATCCCTTTTATAGGGAGACTCGATCGATGACGTCAGTCCTACAGCCACACCCCCTACAGTTGTAAACACACACTAGGTGAACCCTAACTCCTACAGCACCCCCAGTGGTTAACTCCCAAACTGCAACTGCCATTTTCACAATAAACAATGCAATTTAAATGCATTTTTTGCTGTGAAAATGACAATGGTCCCAAAAATGTGTCAAAATTGTCCGAAGTGTCCGCCATAATGTCGCAGTCACGAAAAAAAAAATCGCTGATCGCCGCCAATAGTAGTAAAAAAATTTTTTTTTATAAAAATGCAATAAAACTATACCCTATTTTGTAAACGCTATAAATTTTGCGCAAACCAATCGATAAACACTTATTGCGATTTTTTTTTACCAAAAATAGGTAGAAGAATACGTATCGGCCTAAACTGAGGAAAAAAAAATGTTTATATATATGTTTTTGGGGGATATTTATTACAGCAAAAAGTAAAAAATATTGAATTTTTTCCAAAATTGTCGCTCTATTTTTGTTTATAGCACAAAAAATAAAAACCGCAGAGGTGATCAAATATCACCAAAAGAAAGCTCTATTTGTGGGGAAAAAAGGACGATTTTAAATTGTAAAAGTTTGTCGGCATTCCACGAGCGGACGCAATTTTGAAGTGTGACATGTTGGGTATCAATTTACTCGGCGTAACATTATCTTTCACATTATAAAAAAAAAAAAATTGGGATAACTTTACTGTTGTCTTATTTTTTAATAAAAAAAAGTGATTTTTCCCCCCAAAAAGTGTGATTGTAAGACCTTGAGGCCGCGGGTGTGTATATATATATATATATGTGTGTGTGTATGTGTGTATATGTGTGTGTGTGTATATATATATATATATATATATATATATATATATATATATATATATATATATATATATATATATATATATATATATATATATGTGTGTATGTGTATATATATATATATATATATATATATATATATATATATATATATATATATATATATATATATATATATATATATATATATATATATATATATATATGTGTGTGTGTGTGTGTGTGTGTGTATATATATATATATATATATAGGATTTAAGACTCTTAATATTAATTTTACATACAACTAAATTCTATCGCTTTAATTATTTTTCCCATTTTGGACGTGAGTAGGGCCTCATGTCTAAGATTTGCCCAAGGCCTCACAAAGCCTAGAGCCGCCTCTGCGGATGCTGTCCTCCTCAGAGGGGGTAATCCGATAGACCAGGGGTCGACAATATCCGGGCGCCAGGTCGCATTGGCGACAAGAAATTGTGACCTGGCGCCCGCCAGTAATTGAGGCCACGGCTTTGCGGCCTACAAGGCCGCGGCCTCAATTATCGGCTGTGTCTCCGTGCGCCCCTACCTCCCTCGCCGCGCGATCGCGGTGGCCGCGGCTTTGCAGCCTTGTGAAGTCCCAAGCTCTTCGAAAGGTTCTGTGAGCGGGCGCAATCTGGTGGTGGCCGTTGGCATTACATTACATTGGCAATGGAGCAATTATAATGTGTGTCATTTTTCACTATTTTCACTGCCATCTCCTTCCCTCTAATTAGAACCCCCAAACAATATATATATTTTTTATTCCTACACCGTAGAGAATAAAATGGCGATCATTGCAATACTTTGTCACACCGTATTTGCGCAGCGTTCTTACAAGCGCACTTTTTTGGAGAAAAAATACACTTTTTTTTATTAAAAAAATAAGACAACAGTAAAGTTATCCCAATTTTTTTTTATATTGTGAATAGAGGAGGTCTAGAGCTAGTATTATTGCCTTTCGCTCTAACGATCGCGGCGATACCTCACGTGTGGTTTGAACACAGTTTACATATGCGGGCGCTACTCACGTATGTGTTCGCTTCTGTGCGCAAGCTCGTCGGGATGGGGCGCATTTTCTGGCTCCTAACTTTTTTAGCTGGCTCCTAGATTCCAAGCAAATTTGTCAAACCCTGCGATAGACACTACAAAAAGAAAATGGACGGCGCACGCACCTAGTGCATTACCAAAAACATTTATTGAATAATAAAATCAGTAAAAAGTGGTTACACACAAAATAGCAACCACCAATGAGCCATAAAGCCACACAATGTTGAGCAGTACGGACACATCTGCCATATCAAATCAAGTGGAATCAATCAAATCAAGTGGTACAAGCCGACGCGTCTCTGGGGGACACCCTCTTCCTCAGAGCCAAGCTACTCACAATATACATACAATTTTAATGCATCGATTTCATTATTACACAAAATGTATATAGACATAAACAGTGGCAATCTCTCTTCCAAAGGCTCAGTCAACTGGGCTTGGTCACTATTGGACCCAATTTGGCATTCTCAAATAATAAAAAAAAACTAACACTCTGGATGCCCTTGCGATTTGTGCAAGTGTGTATAAAAAAAAAAAAAAAAAAAAAGAAGATACGGTACATGGAGAGTTGACAAAATACAAGCAACAGCGCAATAAAGAAATCCCCAAGATATAAAGTGTATTTGAAAGACGTTGGAAGTCATAAAAAAAAACGTCACGTGGCTTCATCAGAGGTCCTCTGATGAAGCCACGTGACGTGGTGTAACATGTAAGGGACGGACTGATTTTTGAAGCAATACATCAGTAAGCTGTCATCAGCTGTTTCTTAGTTTCGTTTTCTTTGATCTTTTAAAATGCACTTGTTAGCGTTTTTACCAATAAATTAGCCTTGGTTTACTACACTATGGGAAGCTACCTTTTTTATTTCCCCATGCTGAGCACCACCGCTGCCAAATAGAAATCTGGAGCCTACAAACATTGGATTATACAGGACGCCCTGGACATCCACAGCTAGTTGCAGATTCAACAACACCCCTTGTGGATATCCATTTAATCAAGGCTTGATTACTACCTTGGGAAGGTAAGCGCATTGTGAGCCCACATTATTTGAAGATCCACATGAGAAGATTTTAAACATTTGTTTATCACTATTGGAGAAGTTTATATTTATTTTTGTCTTTATGGAACTTCCTACACTTTTATGCACGTATAAAGGCTGTATTGTTAGCCTATTATTCCAGGACTGATTTAGGCTTCATATTTATGTTTGCCTGCTGACTTTTGCAGCTATTTTTGTGCATACTTTTTTTTTTTTTTTTTTTTTCACTGGCCACTTGCTGGCTGAACGTTTTTATTCATTATTGATGTTTTTAATGTTTTTTAGCACTTTGTTTCAATTTTAGTTTATTATCAATGTTCACTGATTAACACTTTGATTACTTAGTCATATTCATTGCGCTCGTCACTTTACCTTTCAGCTCCTCTCTAGTGCCACTTACTCAGCCAGCTTTTTGTTGCCTTGTCCCAAATTTTAAAGACGTGTTGGTGGCATCAATTTAAACAAAAAAATCGTTTTTTCTTAAAAAGGTACATTTTCGCAGTTTGAACATGTGAAATTATTTATATTTTCTATTGTGAATAACATATGGGTTTAATGAGAGATTTGCAAATTATTGCATTCGGATTGTATGTAGATTTTACAAAGCATCCCAACTTGTTCTTTGGAAAACAGACTTGCTGGATCACCAGAAGAGAAGAAAGCAAGCCTGAAAATAATTCAGTCATCACATCCAAGAACTGGCAAGCTGCAGAATAAGAAATGTTTGCTTTGAGTTGAATACTGCTTTTAGGAGTGCTCAAGTCCATAATGGGGGTGGTATTGACACAACCCCAAATGATCCACAACAGCTCAAAAGTGATATGGTCCAGAAATATTTGAACAGAATAAAAGGTGGATAAAGCACCTGGACCATATGGCATCCACCCTTATATCCTAAAAGAATTAAGCTCTGTCACTTGAAACCACTTTTTCAAATTTTTAGGGACTTGTTAATGATTGGAATGGTAACACTGGTTTGGCTTAAGGCCAATGTGGTGCTGATATTTAAAAAGGGATCAAAGTCTTTACCAAGTAACTACCTGTTAGTTCAACTTCTACAGTCGGGAAGATACTGGAGAGTAGGGCTGCAACTAACTATTATTTTCATAATCGATTAGTTGGCCGATAATTGTTTTGATTAATCGGATAATAGTCTTAAAAAAAAAAAAATGAATAGCATTTTTAATTTTTTTTGGGCCAATTTGTTGTTGGGCAGATTACAAAACACAAATTGCTGCAAAAACACATTACATGGTTTTCTGCAGCTTCTCCATTGAAGTATATTGAACAAAATAGCACAGTTTTGCGTTAAAAAGTCCTTGCCTTTCCAAATACGCAGCAGCTGAAAAAAAAAATCATGGATGTGAATTAGGATGTTTAGAAACAGCCCGCTGGAATCCTGTCCGTCGGACATGTTCGGTCGTCTGTACAGACCTACCGTACATGTCCGAGCGGCCGCCATCCCTCGCATGCGTCGAATGACTGACGCATGCGTGGAAGCATTGAACTGCCAGGGCCGCGATCGTCGCGGCGACGGCTTTGTCGCCGCGTATCGAGTACGCGCGGATTTATGTATGATGGTGAGTACAGCCATCATACAGAAATCTCTGGGCAGACATGTACGCTGAAAACGGTCCGGCGGACCGGTTTCATCGTACATGTTTGCTCGTCTGTACGGGGCCTAAGGGGTTCCTATTTTTTACTGTGGGACAGTGAAAGTAATATTTACAGTAGAGATTTGCTTTATTGTACTATAAAGGGCCAATTTGAGTTTTTCTAACCCCATTATGTTACTGGCCGATTCATCGATTATGAAAATTGTAATCGATTAATTTCACCAGCAAGTGGAATGGGAAAGTTAACTGGTTTTGCAAATTAAAAAGACCCCATACAGAAGACCTTGGGATGAGTAGACTCTGGCTTCTCCAACGCCATAAGAAGGTGCTTACTGCATCAAAGTTAGCAATGGTATCCTTAAAGCGGAGTTCCACCCAAAAGTGGAACTTCTGCCTAATCCACTCCTTGCCCCCTTACATGCCACATTTGGCATGTCATATTTTTTTTTTGGGGGGGGGGGGATTTCAGGAGGAGTGGGACTTCCTGTCCCACTTCCACCTTCCGCCCAGGGACCGCCTAGGCGATAAGTCATATCGCCTACAGCGGCCCCTCCCTGTAGGCGATCGCCTGGGACATGTGACAGGTCCCAGGCGATCGCCTGACCAATCACAGTACGCATGCGCAGTGAGTGCCCGGCCATGAAGCCGAAAGCTGTCACGGCCGGGTGCCCGCATTAAGAATGAAGACGTCGCTTTACCGTGGAGCAGGCGAGTGTCCGTTTATTAAAAGCCAGCAGCTACACTTTTTGTAGCTGCTGAATTTTAACAAACATTGAAAAAGCCTGGAACTCCACTTTAACTGAATGAAATCACCGCTACAGTAATGTCTTTCTGATCAATCCCTCAAACATGTTCGGCTCGAAATCAAAGATCAAATCAGGAGGAGAGACTAAATGTAGACAGCTGTGATCACAGACGGACTCTAAAAAGGCCTAAGATTCTTCCAATGGATCCTGACAGAAAATTCCTCTCTAGGACAAAAAAAAACTAGAGACTGACTGACAGGCCAGCAGAATGGCCAAAGGTAGAGAGTCAGCCTGGAGGCAACCGTCTGGACAAAAGGGCCCTATGTGGATAAACTACCACCCTCATTGAAGCTATAAGGAGCCAGAGATAGCAAGGCCATCTGACCCTTTTCCTTAGTGATCAGCATCCCAGTACTGGAACTAGCGACCTTAAATACTATGTAGAGGGAGGGAAAGCACTTTTGCATCAAGCACTGCAGGCTGCTGTGAACCCAAGTACCACAGTGAGACAGCTGTGCATATGCAGAGGCCCAGAAGCAGTTTTCAGTCAGGTGGTGTGCCTAAAATGAAGAAGACAGGGAATGCAGTAACCCACTTGAAAATGAGGGGACTGACAATTCAAAAGGATGCACAGGCATACTAGGTTGCTGTAGGGAAAGTTCACATAGACACAGAGCCAATACCGATGCGTGCCAGGACAGATCAAAATGAAATGGCACCAAAAAACTTAAAATTAAACCAGTGCTCCTGGCTTTAAGCCGCAGATACTAGAGAGCTGGTCAGCAGCCCAACCCCACACCCCAAAATACTTTGGAAAGGCTAATAGCACCCTGGGCATAAATGTTTAAAGGGCTCCCATCCCGTACCAGCCACTAAAAACTTCATGCAGGCAGGATTAGAACGGGTCAGACCCCATCCTGGCTAAGCCCTTCCATGGTGGCAGACCATGGCACCCCGAAGCTTACTCTACATGTTGCACTACATACTAAAGAGGGGCCTACAGCAGCATACAGTGCAACCAGCAACATAACAGGTTGGCCATATTTTTTCTATCCAAGGCTTCAAGGTATGGTCCTGAAAACATAACAGAGAATTCAACCAATCCAAAAGCTGCAGAAGGAGCCACATCTATGATGCAGCCAGGGAACACGACAAAGTTAACAGAGAAAAAAAAACCCTATAAGAAAAGAGGTAAGCTTCTCCCAGTAAAGAGAGATCCAGAATAAAAAAAGGCTATTTAGTACCCTTTTCCAATTTAGTTTATTTTTGTTTCTAGAGCCTAAATTTAACAGATTTCATAGCTAAGCTCCCCGTAATAACTTGCAAAACAACAATAACTAAGGCCGTCTCTCTAGAGTGGAATGGCAGTAAGCATCGTTGATCCATGAATCTGAGCATTTTGTTCCTCATGACTGACTGGGAGAGACCATTTGTCAAAAAGTAGACTGACTGATTGCATTTAACAAGAGTTAAAATAGGTGTTTATTACACTGTAGCCAACAATTCTCCAACAATCACGATAACAATGTCAGTTTATGACACATGTTGAATCAGCTACCTAATAGCTGCTTGTCGGTTAATCATAGCCCAATTTTAACTTCATCATTCAGAACATTCACACATACCGACAGCTAAGAACCAAGTGCTGCCCTGATAATACACAAAAAGGTGCGACAAGCTGGAGACTTTATAGTGCAGCAAATTAGTATAACTATATGTAGAAATGCATTACTTATTTTTTAGACCTTTTGATGTTTACATGCGCTAAAACTAAAATGAACTACAAAAACCATTGCAAGAATTATTGGAAAGACAAACTAAAAAGTAAAAGAGCAAAGTCACTTTAAATCTATTTTGATTGTCTTAGAGTAAGACTTTAAAGCTAAACTAAAGCTGCCAATAAATACCACCTCACTAGTGATATTGATTTGCCAGTTCTGGATCAAGTACCTCCTGCGTCATGCTTAATTAGTTTCAAGGATACGTTTATTGATACAGAGTACTTGCACTGTATTGCGATATCCGATACTAGGGTTGTCCCGATACCACTTTTTTAGGACCGAGTACAAGTACCGATACTTTTTTTCAAGTAGTCGCCGATACCGAATACCGATACTTTTTTTAAATGTGTCCCCAAATGCAGCCATGTCCCCCCCATATGCAGCCATGTCCCTCACATATGCAGCCATGTCCCTCTAGCCATGTCCCTCACATATGCAGCCATGTCCCTCTAGCCATGTCCCTCACATATGCAGCCATGTCCCTCACATATGCAGCAATGTCCCTCTAGCCATGTCCCTCACATATGCAGCCATGTCCCTCTAGCCATGTCCCTCACATATGCAGCCATGTCCCTCACATATGCAGCAATGTCCCTCTAGCCATGTCCCTCACATATGCAGCAATGTCCCTCTAGCCATGTCCCTCGATGCGGCGGCAGCGGCGGGGGGGAAAGGGGGGGGAAAGTATTCTATTTAGGTATCGGGGGTATTTGCGCGAGTACGAGTACTCCCGCAAATACTCGGTATCGGTACCGATACCGATACTGGTATCGGTATCTGGACAACCCTATCCGATACCAATACTTTTGCAGTGCGATTTGAGCACATACAAAATAAATGGGCTCAAATCACACTGCAAATTTTTTTCGCACGCGGTTTCCCCCATGGCTTCTGTGCGATCCCAGTACGGAAAGACAGGGAAGCGCCATCTAGGAAGTGCAGCAATGGACAGTTTATTAAAAATTCTTATTTGTCATAACTCATATATGTTAAAAGTACATATTATATCTTGCATGTCAAATCCAAAACCACGGCCACTTGCGGTAATCACAGGGCTGGAGATGTGTAGGCGATGTTCCCCCAAGCTGACATCACTTCCACCCTATACCCACAAGGTATTTCTTCCAGCCCTGGGGACACCGCAAGCAGCTGTGGTTTTGGGCTTGACATATCTACTTTTAACATGTGACTTTTAATGATTTTTTTTTATAAACTGTCTGTATGCCCACTGCTGCACTATAGTTGGCGATTCCCTATCTTTCTATGTTAGGATCACACAGGAGCGATTGGGGAAACTGCATCCAATCCAGATAAGAATCGCTCCGCATTCCTGTTCAAATCACATTTGATGATTGGCAGTGCGATTAAAGCCCATTCATTTATGGGCTCAAATCGTACCGCAAAAGGCTTCCATCAGTGCTCGGTATCGGCGAGCATTTGACCGAAAGTATTGGCACTCACAGGTAAAAAAATAAATAAAAATTGTATCGGTGCAACCCTAATAAAATCGTACACCGTATGGCACATGAGCAGCTCTGTGTACATTCTAAAAAGGTTTGCGAACAGGAAGATGAATAGCTTCTTTTGCAGAAAAGGCGAGCAGGAATGATGTAGGTAAAGACCTACAATCGAGTTGATTTGCTAAAACTGGAGAGTACGAACTCTGGTGCAGCTGTACATGGTAGCCAATCAGCTTTTAAATAAAGCTTTCACAATAAAACCTGGAAACCGATAATATGCAGAGCTGCACCAGAGTTTGCACTCTCCAGCTTTAGTAAAGCAACCGGATAGTAGGTCTTACTGTGCAAAAATTAAAATCATTCCTGCTCGCAATTTTTTTTTTTTTATGAGCTAAAGGTTTTGTATTTGTTTGGTCTGAGACTTTGGCCAGGAAATCTCCTTTAACTATTGGGGCAGCTTTAACAGGTAGACCTTCAATGTTCAACTGAGCTTCAGGCTTTTTCACCCAGAGGGAATGTCATACTTGTGCACCCTCTAAAACATGGCTTATCAAACCTGTTGAGCATAGGTTGCCTAATCAATGCCTGAACATCAAACAATTCCCTAAGCTCTTAAAATAGAGCTTAGGGAATTGGGGGAGTCTGGGATGCACCCAGATGTCTGACCGCAGCTGCCACAACTTCTGAGCATGCTGCTGAGAGCCTGCACCAGCTGCTTCAGCTCCCTTCAACAGCCACGATTCCCTGCTGGGGAGGCAGAGCAGAGAGCCGTTGACGGACAATAAAAGAAACAAGAAGAAAAGCACCTGAGTATTCTGTTTTTAATATTTAAGATTGAAATGTATCCAGCACTTACATCATAATAATAATGGTGAAGTCCAGGAAGCTGGTGTAGACCTTTGCTGGCAGTCAGTGGAGCCAGGATCGAGAGATGTGTGAACCAGACTTCTGCAGCCGCTCGGAGTCGGGGGGAGCCGACTGTATCCGGGGTGATGAAAGGCTGCTGGGCTGGAATCTCATGTGCTGGCGTGTGACGTCAGCCCAAGGGGACCATGACGCGTTTCAGAGCATGCGCAAGTCGGGAGACAGACATGCGCGCTCTTTTCTCAAGTGTAGCACTTGAGAAAAGAGCGTGCACATGTCTGTTCCCCGACTTGCGCATGCTCTGAAACACGTCGTGGTCCCCTTCGGCTCCCGTCCAGCTGACGTCACACGCCAGCACATGAGATTCCAGCCCAGCAGCCTTTCATTACCACGGATACAGTCGGCTCCCCCCGGCTCCGAGCAGCTGCAGAAGTCTGGTTCAGATGCACATATCTCTCGATACTGGCTCGACTGCCAGCTTCCCGGACTTCACCATTATTATTATGCTGTAAGTGCTGGATACATTTCAAACTTGAATATTAAAAACAGAATACTCAGAGGTGCTTTTCTTCTTTTTTCTTTTCTTGCATATTTTGAGCTCTGGAGAGCTGCCCTGAGCACCTGTAAACCATCTACACTGGCTGTATATAGCCACCAGCACTAGCCTAAGGGCACTCTGCTTGGACTGAATCCTAATTGGACTATTAATTTATGGACTATTAGACCATACACGCAGCCGTTGTGGTTCTTATCCTATTTTTATCACTAATTATATAGAACCTTTCCTTATAATTGATTGTTTGTGCAGACACCCTGAGCGCTGTAATCCATTGTTATGTTGACGGACAATGGTCTTGAGTGAGCAGAGAACTCACTCAAGACCGGGAAATGAGAAATCAACAGCCTTTAATCACTTATCTCGGTCTTAGACGCAGAGGGAACAGAGGCAGCACTGGATCGATGCTGCAACCACCAAGGTGAGTATCCAGGTTTTTTTTTTTATCCAGAATTTCTTTGATGGTGCAAGGAAATATCAGCCCAAAAGCTAGATTACCTTTCCTTATTATATGATACTTGGCTTTTGGATTTGCCTGGCCCTTTTAACGTAAACCTACATGCAAAATGTTAATAAAAACTATGCTTTACCGAACTTCTCCCCGGCATTAGAGATCTCACCGACCAGGTGCCTGGGCCTTCACTTGAGCTTCGTTCACATCTGTGCGTTCCTGAATCACGGGCGGAATTGACGCGATTTTGACACTATTTCGAAAATTGCGGCATGCCTGTGCGATCCCTGTCACTTTCAATGGCACCTGATAGAGGTGTGATGTTGCTACGATTGTTGCCGGACAAATTGCTGTAAAATCGTACAATCAAAAACGCGGGACACCTGTCAAATCGCGCGATTCCGGCAGCGATTCGGAAAGCTCGGACATCACTGAGCCTTGAGCTTTTTTATGTATCTATCTCGGCAAAATTGTTAACATGGCTTTATGCTAGCGATTAGGTTTAAGTAAGGGTAATTTTAATGCATAACTCCAGGTTATGTGGAGAAAAAAAAATCCCCATGTAGTTAAAACTACTTACACTGCAAGAAATTTAACAAACTTTATTGCAGATTCATACCTCTGTCTTCTGAAAATACTGTTGTTAGTTTCATAAAATTCCTTCTCTAAAGGATTTCCAAACTGGAAGGACAGCCTTCCCAGAGAGCCAATTACACAGGAAAGAAATTGGACTTCTTGGTGGTATTCTGTGCACCAAGGTGTATGAAAAGTTTGAAGGTCACCATACAGGAAGGAAGCATCATTTGACATTTTTGCAGACTGAAATGATGATCATTTTAGTAATTAACCACTGCAACCCCGGAAGATTTGGCTGTTCAATGACACGGGCATTTTTTGTAATACGGCACTGCGTCACTTTAACTGACAATTGCGCGGTCATGCGACTCTGTACCCAAACATAATTCATGTCCTTACTCACTCAGAAGGGTAAAGAAGAATTTCCAAGGCATTAGATATACCATGAAAAACAGTGAAGACAGTCATCAAGTGGAGAAATAAAATGGCACAACAGTGACATTACCAAGAACTGGATGTCCCTCCAAAATTGATGAAATGACGAGAAGAAAACTGGTCAGGAAGGCTGCCAAGAGGCCTAGAGCAACATTTAAGGAGCTTTAGGAATATCTGCTAAGGACTGGCTGTCTGGTACATGTGACAACAATCTGCTGTATTCTTCATATGTCTGGGCTTGGGGATAAAGTGGCAATTGAACAAAGAAAAACATGCAAGCCCGGCAAAATTTTGCAAAAACACATCTGAAGTCTCCCCAAAGCATGTGGGAAAAAGTGCTATGGTCTGATGAAACCAAGGTTCAACTTTTTGGCCATATTTCCAAGAGATACGTTTGGCACAAAAACACTGCACATCACCAAAAAAACACCATACCCACAGTGAAGCATGGCGATGGCAGCATAATGCTTTGGGGCCGTTTTTCTTTAGCTGGAACAGGGGCCTTAGTCAAGGTAGAGGGAATTGTGTTTTGTGCCACAGTCAATAGTGGCACAAAACCTTCAGACTTCTGCTAGAAATCTGAACATGAAGAGGAAGAGGAACTTCATCTTACAGCATAACAACCCAAAGCATACATCCAAATCAAGAGAGGAATGGCTTCATCAGAAGATTAAAGTTTTGGAAAGGCCCAGCCAGAGCCCAGACCGGAATCTTATTTAATATCTGTGGGGTGATCTGAAGAGGACTGTGCACAGAAGATGCCCTCGCAATCTGACAGATTTGTAGTGTTCTAATAAAATCAAAAAAGGTGCTTCAACAAAGTATTCATTCAGTTTAAGGGTGTGCACACTTATGCAACCATATTATTTTAGTTTTTTGTTTTTTTTACTTCCCTCCACCTAAAAGATTTCAGTTTAAGTATTCAACCGAGTTGTACAGTTTATAGGTCACATTAAAAAAAAAAAAGTGGAAAAAGTTCTTTATCTCTTTTTACATCACAGAAACCTAACATTTTAACAGGGGTGTGTAGAGGGACACACACACACACACACACACACACACACTATATAGTGGAATTTACTTTTAAGTTTCCTGTGACACTGGAAAAATGTAACCTCTTTAAAGCAAGCCAACTTTGCAATTACTTTTCAATAAAGAACTGGAAGTCAACAACAGCCTGTTTACATCAAGTCACACTATATATGTTAACACAAAGAGAAAAAAATATATTCCAGTCTCACCAAGTTCACCAGCTGCATTGCGGCCGCCAACTGCATACAGATGACCTTTCAGGGCACTTAGGTGGAAAAAGGTACGTTTTTCATTCAAAGAAGCCACTTGCATCCACTTGTTGTAGCGCGGGTCAAATCGAAACACAGTATCCACAGCGGTTTTTCCTTTTGTGTCATAATTACTTTGGCCACCGACCACATAAAGAAAATTGCCAATGACTGCTATTCCATGCTGGTACCGGGGAGCATCCATGGGAGCTAAGGATTTCCATTCATGTCCCTTCTCATCGTACATCCGCAGCTCTTTGCTAACCACCAGCTGCTGCCTTAAAACTCCTCCCAATGTCACCAAGTGGGCGTTATCTGAGCGAATGGCAGTTCTTTCAGATTGCATGACTGGCTGCATGTACGGCATCATTTGGTAATTGCTAGCTTCCAAAAGCAAATTAACACAAGTGTTGTCAGTTCTCATAAAGTCAACTGTTTGGATATGATTTATAAGGTCTTGTGGCGTCATGAGGGGAAATCGAATGTTCTTCATAAGTTTTGCAGCATATTCCATACGTGAATCTTCGTAACGCAGCCAACGGCATGCCGCTTTGAAAAGTTCAAGCTCGCTACATTGCTTAAGGCTATTACTAGAAAGCACAAAGGCAAGTCGTTCAAATGGGAGCTTCACAAACTCCCCAGTAGTTAATAAGGGTGGGAAATTTTTCAAAATAAAGTTATTGACATATTTATCGACTTCAGTGAGATTGTAGGTGTTTGCAATTCGTCCAACCTCTACACAGTTCTCCAGAGTGACCTAAAACAAAGAAAGTACATTTTACAAGTGAGAAGACATCACAATGATAAGATTGTCCCTTTAGTCCCTTACAGAAATGGACTTCCAGATAAGAAAAATAAACGCACATTAAATAATAATTTCCAGATATGCATTGTGGTGTCCCAGAAGTCTTTTGAGAAGCATACAGCGTCAGGTTGGGATGGGTTAATGAATGGACAGTTAAGAGCACTCTGACAAAGATGCAGCATTTCCTGCATATTAGCAGTTTGACTAAAGTTAAATTAATTCTTGCCTTGAATTAGTTTTAATCTTGTCATATTGCCAAGAATGGTTTTGGTCAGTAGTAGACAAAGTAGAGAAAAATTACAGCATATTTATTGTGAACACATATTTTGAGCTATTATTGCAGAGTTGTTTTTCCCCCTGTTACAGACATCTATACAGTACATAAATTCCACTTGTATATTTTTCCTACTGTACTGCATTTTCAAAATAACCACTAGAGGGAGGCCGTCCATTTAACCCAGGCATGTCCAAAGTCTGACCCATGGGCAAATTGCGGCCCGCGGTCCGGTTTCAAAGGTATCAAAATAACACACCCAAGCTCATCCTTAAACTCTTCAGCACACATAGCCACAAAGGCAAGAGAATTCTTTTTGGGCAGTGTATTAGTTTGCATTTAATTTTAATGGTTCAAAAAATGTCAGGCAAAATGGTCAGCCCTCACGCATGTTCACTTCATCAAATGTGGCCCTCTTTGAAAAAAGTTTGGACACCCCTGATTTAACCTGCCTGCTGACATATCAGCTACACACAGCTGACTGAGACTGGTCAGTGATAAAGCAGTAACCATTATACACTGCAAAACAAAAAGCAGCAGCTTACTGATGCTTCACCATCTACATACCCAATTATAAAACTATTAACAGATTTTTGCCTCAAGCAGACATAATTTTACACAATCAAAATAATAATGAAAACACCTATTCATGGTTTAATAGAGCCATAGTTGAATTGAAGACTTCACTCTTGGGCGCTACTCACTTTCCCATGCTTGCAAGTCTAGAGCTCTTCTTCCTGGCACATCCATTGTACATCTAAAATACAATTCTTCCAAAAACGGCTGCAATTCATTTTATCTATGAGACTAACATTATTCCTGGCTGAATGTACTATTCCTCTGAATGCTTTTGATTCCTTTGTATTGCTGTATACTATACAATTATACTTCTATGATACTAGAAGACCTAAAAAAAATAGGTATTCGAAACTAGGAAAATACATTGAGCTTAACACTATAACATTCAATTATTTTCCATGTATTTTACTACTAGCAGAAACTGATATACAGCTTTGCTCTTACCAAACCAATCTTTTCCAGGTCAATGTCCCATGTACATTGAGAACATAAAATCGACAAATCAAGCATTGTGCAATAAAATGCACATTTACAAGCAGCAGTCAATGAACTGAATCAATTCAGACATCAACCTATGTAACAGACATACTATGAACAACTACAGAAACCACTTCACTCAACAAAAGGCATTCATAAACATGTTTGTGTACAGTGCTCAGCGCAGGTTGACTTGATTTGTTCATTAGTGTAATAATTGCATTTAGTGGTTAAAGTAGGAGAATTTTAGGTTCAGCAGTTAGGGTTAGGGAAGTGTTTTATTGCGGTCTGGTTCCTACTGGAAGAGATTTCCACCATATTTCTGATGGGTGTTGGCAGAAAAAGCAATAAAACCTCTCAGCTTTACCTTCTCCATCCAAGCCCAGGTTCACACCGACTGCGGGAATTAAATCGTGCCAGTTCAGCTGAACTCACGCAATTTCCATCCCGTATGTCCCGTATGTCAGTCCCGACTTCGGGGGCAGTTTCAGAGACATCTGTGCAGGTTCCACAGATGTAAATTTAAAAATCGCACCCCGAAATTGCCAAAAGTAGAACTGAAACTACTTTTGGGAATCGGTGTGGCAACACACAGATTCGGAGGCTGCCGGCAAATGCCGCCAATTTATGTCAAATCGCATCAATGTGAACCAGGGCTAAAGCTCAGAAAAAAAAAAGTATTTAGCTGGATTTTAGGGTTAAGGTTAGGATCCAGAAGAGAAGTTAAAGTGATGTTTGGGTACACATTTTTTGCCTAGTTACAGTGATATCGGCTAGCTTGTGTATCCCACGCAGAGAAGCTGCCCTGCTGCTTAGTAAATACAGGTGGTCGTTCACTCAGCACGGGTGCAATTCAGAGAACACTTTCTCAACTAATGCAGAGTTTGCTGATTGGATAAGGAGGAGAGGCAGGGCAGCAACCTCATCGAGAGAAACCTTTGCATTTATTGCAAAAATACAAGGTGTTCTTTGAATGGAGCCAGTATCAAGCCAACAACCTCTTTTGTTCAACTAAGCAGCAGGACAGGTGCTCTGCATTGAATCCGGAAGCTAGCAGCGATCACTGTAGTAGTGATGCCTACAACATGATTTCCAGCTTCCACAGTGATTGGCCAGGAACACATGCATACCCAACACTGGTCCAAGCTGGACAAATTTAGCTATGCAAAAAATGCATACCTAAACTTCAGCCTTATGCAACGGGCACATTTTAGAGGTTCCACTAAAGTAGAATCCATGCCTAACCCCAAACTTTCTTTAAAAATATCCCTCCCTACTAATACAAAATCCAACTAAGGCCTCACGCACACTGGGTGTTAAAAATGGACATTTGAAGCTTTTCCTGCTCCTAAATGCCCCTTGTACACACGCTTTGATTTTCGGACGACAGAACATCTGATTTTTGTGGCATGCTAGTCTCATGTTAAAAGTGAAGAGGTTATTAACAATAGGAGAATTTTCATTTGACAGAATACAACGTCAGAAGTGACGCAACATATTGGATAGTTCTGTATGTATTCTTTAGTTTCTGTGCATGCGTAGTCTTGCTCTTACGATTTTATTTCGTACGAAAACCATACTAAAATAAATGAAAAATCAGACGTTGAGTTCACATCTGCCAAAAATGTTATAGTCTGCACATTCAACTTTTGCCTGACTAAAAAGGTCAAATCGGCTGTCGAAAGCACCGTACTAATAGTAAGATTTGCGGATGATTGGTAGTCGTAACACAATTGACGTCCGAAAAGCAAGAAAAAAAAAAAAAAGGTTGTGTACGGGCCTTTAGCCTTTGTGTCCATTTACATTTAGAGGCATTTAGAGAACGAAACAATACATACAATTATATTCCGGTCAATAAAATGAACGAACAGCCAAAGCATTTTCAAAACACTACATTAGCCAGGTCTTTAATGCTGCTTTTCTCCTGCCAGGAGAAAAAGGCATTCAGAAGAGCTGGGTGAATTCCCAGTGTGTATGAGGTCCAACCTGAGTAAAAGATGTATACACCAGGGGTTGACAAATTTGCTTGGAATCTAGGAGCCAGGTAAAAAAGTTAGGAGCCAGAAAACGCGCCCCCGTCCCGACGAGCTTGCGCGCAGAAGCGAACACATACGTGAGCAGCCTCCGCATATGTAAACGGTGTTCAAACCACACGTGAGGTATCGCCGCGATTGGTAGAGCGAGAGCAATAATTCTAGCCCTAGACCTCCTCTGTAACTCAAAACATGCAACCTGTAGATTTTTTTTAAACGTCGCCTATGAAGATTTTAAAGGGTAAAAGTTTGTCGGCATTCCACGAGCGGACGCAATTTTGAAGCGTGACATGTTGGGTATGAATTTACTCGGCGTAACATTATCTTTCATAATATAAAAAAAAATGGGGATAACTTTACTGGTGTCTTATTTTTTAATGAAAAAAAGTGTAATTTTTTCAAAAAAAAAAGTGCGCTTGTAAGACCGCTGCGCAAATACGGCGTGACAGAAAGTATTGCAACGATCGCCATTTTATTCTCTAGGGTGTTAGGATAAAAAAATATATATAATGTTTGGGGGTTCTAATTAGAGGGAAGAAGATGGCAGTGAAAATAGTGAAAAACAACATTAGAATTGCTGTTTAACTTGTAATGCTTAACTTGTAATACCAACGGCCACCACCAGATGGCGCCAGCTCACATCTGGTGGTAATAACTTGTAATACCAACGGCTCACCACCAGATGGCCCCAGCTCAAAAAACAAACAAAAAAAAAAAAAAACATTTTTTTTTTTTTTTTGTCCCCTTCCAATTCAAGTCGCCAGGACCCTATTTCTAGTCGCCATGGCGACCTGGCGCCCGGGATTTGTCGAGCCCTGGTATACACAACCATTTTCATCCTATTCCGGCCACGTGATCCAGCTCCCTTGTGTCAGCCAGCAGCTTCTGCAGGTGGGAGAGCCAACATTGGCTAGGAAAAATGGAAGACATTACAGATCCCAGGCATTACCAGCCATCGTCAAAAACACTCTTTCCTCTCCCCTGCAGCTGCCACTGACCTAGGGTCATGTGACAAGACAGGTGTGGGCTGAAAATAGGCAAGCACGTGCTGCAGTTGGGTCTGTCAATAAAGTGAACCTACTGCATTGTCCTGCAAGGGCAAAACACTGGTTTGTTTGAAAATGAATCAGATAGTATAGACGTTACCAGTCGCAGATGTTCCCAAAGAATGACTATAGAAATTGGTTCCATCTCTAGAAAGTTATTTAACACATCTGCTCTGAAACTAGCAGCACCAGCAGGCCTCAATCCTAAAATGTGAGCCTCTGCTGTGACAACTAGCACATCCTGAACCAGGTTTTCCCTAATAAAACACTTTGAATAAATGCAAACTTCTGGAGCTGGTCTTATTACTTGGATTTTATCCAGCTTTAAAAACAAAGTCCTTAAATTAAAAAAAATATATGTCATTTGATTATACTTGTTTGCATTTTCCTCAACAGGTATGTATTGCATTTTAAAAGAAAATATGAACTCCCCTAAATACAACTCTTAAATAAAACCCATTTGTCTAACAGCAAAACTACAGGGGGAAGTAACCACCTTTCCTGGACAAGAGTCACTAAGAAACAAAACTTGCACTAGGAAAAATAATGCAATGCAACACCACAATATCTTTGCGTAATCTCAAAATCCTGTGTCGCTCTGCAATTGTGATCGACAGACACTCACTAGCTTAAACTGCCTCTTTTTTAACAAAGATCGGCTAATAGAGCTCTTAGCTGCAGTATTTCAGTTAGGATATACAAATCCTCTGCTTTCTCCATAGCATTTGTATCATAAGATCACAGAGAAAGGAAGTGGCATACTTTGTTTACAAGGGAATGGCATACTTTGTATGATATAGCTAAAGTCCAGTGTTTATTTTTTTTTTTAAAAGTAGGAATAGTCACAAGCAATCACATGAAACAGATAGCATAACATGCAAGTTATTACACAGGCTGACTCTGAACTCCTACTGTTCACAGTGCCCAAGCCAGCTGCCCTACTTCTCAGCGCATTTTCCCGATTCTCTGTCTTGCATCCAATCGCTTCTTGACCGCCATCCGACGCATTTCATCAAAATTGATCAAACTCAACTGACAGAGCCCTATTGTGTTAATGTGTTTCTCAAGCACCAACCATTGTTTGTGTTATTTGGGGGGGTGCAAAATAGGTTTTTACAACACAGGTATAATAAAAGTACTCAAGGGTAGGTACATTTATTGCCACCACAAGCAAACTTGAAGACAGCTCATTGATTTACCCTAGGATTAGCGTCTCTGATCAGACTCGCAGCACAGGTCAATTTCAAGACATTTCTCCTGTAAGACATGCACGGATGGCTAAAAGGTGATGCTAGGGAGTTGTACCTAGTGCTGTTCAACTGGTTTAAACTGCATTACATAGCACTACTGCACACAGCAGGCTGTGCCAGCGACAAGTGCATTTTAAATCTATGAAAAGGATCAGTGCAGCTTCTTTTAAGCAGCATCCAATTCAGGGGTAATGTGAGCAATGTCCACAGTTGCCCATGCAAGTACATTTAAACCTTCACTTTCTATGTCAAACATTGCACTCATTAAATAATTTGAACACAGGCTTCAGTGTACCATACAGTAATACTACAGAGAAAAAAATAAATCCACACCTGACTTACAAACAGATGAAAGAAATCAACATTAAAAATTGTAAAGATAATTAACAAGGGAAAATGGGTTAAATTAATATGCAAGCTTAATTACGTACTACTCTGTTGCCAAACTGAATATCAATTGTATTGAAGTTTTTAGAGTTTTGCACCTTTGGGACAGCCGCAAGCTTTCCTGCATGTTTAGATGAGATGCAATCACAAACATTTCAGTACTCAAGGAAGCCTGTGGCGATCTATGCCCGGAAGTGGGAGCAAATACCCGGATTAGACAAGTATCTGTTCCCCCTCGAAAGGTGCCAAATGTGACACCAAAGGGGGGGGGGGGATTCGGAAAAACAGAAGTTCCATTTTTGAGTGCAACTCCGCTTTAAGCAAGGTATACATGGTTTTTTTTTGCATTGCATTGCAATACATGTAGAACATGTAGAATAAGAATCCCCACGTTAGCAGCAATAGCTTGCTATAAAAACAAGTAGCAACACTTCCTCAGTTTCTCATGTGTTGTATATATGAAGCTCCTTGGACCTGCACATTAATTTCTCCATTTCTACTACACGGTGCAGGGATGCCTGAAGTTGCTGTGTATTACTTACTGTGCTCTTAGCAAGCATGGAAAGCATGGTGGTGTGTTTTTGGGATCTACCTAGAGGACACTAGGTGTATATACTCTCTCTCCATACACACACACACACACACTCCTACAGTGTCCTTGTTAGCCAAGCACAAATTATTTGAGTCAATTTGCTTTAGAGAGCTAAACTGAGCCCCTTAAACAACAAATGATTGCCATGTCTGACTCTGGAGGAGCTGAAAACACACACACACACACTATATATATATATATATATATATATATATATATATATATATATATATATATATATATATATATATATATATATATATATATATATATATATATATATATATATATATATATATATATATATATATATATATATATATATATATATAAAAACATGCAAGAGTGAGAGAATTTGTAAAGAACATACTTTCTGACCAATAAATTAAGCCCACCGTTCCACATAAGTGTGTATACAACACTGATCTGAATATATAAAAAACAAAAGGGCTCTTACCCCAGATATAAGAAACACTTTGCAGAAGTCCAGCACAGGCAGTATTTGTAAAAAGCTTGCAGCCTCCAGTGTATCTTGAAGATTATCCATATTCAGGGAAAGTTTTGCAGTGTAAATGAAATCAATAATTTTCTTTAATCCAATTTTGTTCACGCCGTGTAATTTAATGCACATTAAGTCTTGTTCCTTCATTCCACCTAGACCAAGAAATCAGTCTCTATTTTAATTATCCTTAAGATACACAAGTTTTAAAAAAATTGCACCACTTTAGATGCCTTTTGTACACAGCCGACACTTGAATATGCATATGCTGTTAAACAAAATTCTAGTGTTAATTATTTAGGGATTAAAAACAGCTATGTGCCATTTTTTTGTGCAAGGATTACATTCACAGATTGCAGGTGCAATAGGCATTATTTTTTTAGACACTGTACATGATTAAATCAAGCTGTGCTGAAAAATTGTATCATTTTGACTAAATGTAACATATTCCCCATCAGTTATCCTCCGATACATTTCCACCCCACACTGGACCCATTTCTCAAACCTGGAATTTAAAGATATATATGCTGTGGATTTTGCACTGGGAAAAACACAGTGCGACATTTATCACTGTAAGGCCTCATGCCCACTGATGTTTTAAAAAACGGGCTGTAAAGCTAGTAGAGACGCCAGGAAAAAAGCAGCGTTTTTAAAAACGCGAATTTTCCCACGTTTTGCATTGAATTCAATGCACGTTTTGCTGCGCTAGTTTTCAGCCGCGTTTTTCTCGCTCTATTCAAAATCAATGGTTCCCTATGGGAGCCCATTGATTTGAATAGAGGTCGCACCAGAAATCGGATCCAGATGATCCGACTTGCGGGGCGACTCATGTGCGGAGAATCTTGAAGGAGAACCCCCGCGAAAAATAAAAACATTTTTTTGCGTGAGGTTCCACCACAGGAGGATGCCAGTCCCTTCGGTCTAGTATAGATTAGAGGTCGACCGATATGGGTTTTTCTCTGGCCGATGCCGATATTTAGAAATCGGGGCTGTGTGACACTCTCTCTCCATACAGTTTCACATGGTGCTGCAGAGAGAGAGAGAAGCTCAGATTCATGGTGATGTTGGAGGTGGGCGGGACCCGAGGTGGGCGGGCCCCAGCAGCTATCCAGCCAATGATCTCATCCCATTGGTTGGTGTTGGACAGCCGAGTCCCGCCCACCGCGGGTCCTGCCCACCCTGACATCATACCGTGCCAATGACAGCTTCCTTCTCTCTCTCGCTCCTTAGTGTTTCACACAGACGGCGCTGCTCTGCAGACAGTGTGGAGAAGGGAGGAGGAAGCCCATGTAGCTGTGTGAAACTCTCTCTCTCTCTCTCTCTCTCTCCATACAGTTTCACATGGTGCTGCAGAGAGAGAGGCTCAGATTCATTGTGATGTTGGATGTGGGCGGGACCCAGGGTGGGCGGGCCCCAGCAGTTATCCAGCCAATGATCTCATCCCATTTGCTGGTGTTGGACAGCTGAATCCCGCCCACCCCGACATCAGACCGTGCCAATGACAGCTCCCTTCTCTCTCTCCTTAGAGTTTCACAAACACGGCGCTGCTCTGCAGACAGTGTGGAGAAGGGAGGAGGAACCCCATTGTTCCTTCTCCACACTCTGCTGGAGAAGATGACGATCGATTGATTGATCGAAACGCGTCGGGATTTATGCTGACTCTACTGCTATATCGTTACATGCTTGCCATGACTACTGAAATGTGAGTGCAATGTTTTATCTCTTGATGTCAAGTAAAGAATTTTAAACGTTATTACGCTATGTACGCATTTGTTTTTCCTTTCCTACCTGTTACACTCTGAGCCTCCGGACTTCCTGTAAGTGCCCACGGTCTTCATTGGCTATTCCTGGAATCATCGTTTACAGTCTACCATCTACTGTATATGGAGAGGATCCCTATAGAATGTTATCCTTTGTCTACTACCTTAACGGTTGGGAGTCTGGATACCGTCGCCTTATAAGCCTATATGACTCATTAAGTATATGAGTATTTGGGTCTACGCTTTCCGGTAAGCCTCCCATCTTCACTTTGGTGGTGGATCTGCTATCAATTCTCAATCTATTTTCCACATTAGTCATGTTTGTTTGGACTTTCTGGATTCGGAATCATTATTGAGACTTATCCTTCACTCATGAATTTCATTCATGTACTTTATCACCATTTATGAACTTTGATCACTTGGTGTTATTTTTATACAACCATTTACATCGTTATATCTATTCACACATATTTTTAGCGCTACAATTTTAGTTTTTTTGTTATTTTATTTGCAGAATTGATCCGATTCTGTGGTGTTGGCTGCCATTTATATGTTTAGTAAGGTAGCGCGGTGATATATGCACCATTGTATATACTTTTGACACAATAAAGTCTGGATCCACCAGGTGCCTGGACTGGCATGAGCCGCTGAGAGATTGAGCGACTGAGCCGGCCGCCCCCCACCCCTCCACAGCCCAGCGCTCCAGTGAGCAAGGAGGGGGGAAAAGCAGAGAGCTGTGACTGACAGTCTACAGACCTCTGCTCATGGAGCTCTGAAAACCGAGCGATTGGCGGTGTTCAATCGCTCAGTTCTCAGTGCAGAGGCTTCGGGGGACCGATGGATGCTGCATCCATCTACTATGAATCTGACAAAACTAAAAAAAAAAAACTAAAAAAAAAAAAAAAAAAAAAAAAAAGGGACTTCTCCTTTAATCCGGCCATAGACGATTAGAATCTTGTCTGGTTTAGCAGATTTGATCCATGTATGGGCAGGCAGAGTGTATCCAAGTCGATCCATTGGTACAACCAGCATGTCAGATTTTCGGCACGCAATTATTGCTAGCGGCTATAGCCACTAGCAATAATCATTCCGTTCTCCAGAAAAGCATGACTTCCCCCCCGCCGGGAGAACACAACAGCTCCACAGGAGGGATTCCTCCATTAACACTAGGGCCGAAACAACTAATCGATTAATCGATTGTGAAATAAATCGATTACAATTTTCATAATCTATTAATCGGCCAGTAACATAATGGGGTTAAAAAAAACTAAAATTAGCCCTTTATAGTACAAAAAAGCAAAATCGCTACTGTAAATATTACTTTCACTGTCCCACAGTTCTTTTTGTACTTATTTTTGTTTTTTTAACCCCATTATGTTACTAAACATCTCAGGCCTGGGTCACACCTCTGTTTTTTGGTGCTTTTTGCAGAATCACTACAGTTCATTTACATGTTTTCCTATGGGACACGTTCACATCCATGATTTTTTTTTCAGCTGCTGTGTATTTGGAAAGGGCAAGGACTTTTTAAACGCAAAACTGCTATTTTTTTTTTTTTTTGGTTCAATATACTTCAATGGAGAAGCTGTAGAAAAGCATGTAATGTGTTTTTTTGCGGCAATTTGTGTTTTGTAATCTGCCAAACAAATTGGCCCAAAAATAAAATAAAAATGCAATTTTTTTTTTTAAGGCCATTATTCGATTAATCGAAACAATAAATCGGCCAACTAATCGATTATGAAAAATAATAATAATCGTTAGTTGCAGCCCTAATTAACACTGACTCGTATCATCTATGGCAGGCCTTATGCTCCATGCACACTAGTTTTTTTTTTTTTAAGCTCTTAGAAGCCATTATGAGCATATTTTTCTGCTCCTGGAAGCAAAAAGTTTTATCCTATGTGTTCCTGCACACCATTTTATAATAGAAACGTTTTTTCAAGCTTCAGCAGCTAGGAGCAGAAAAAAAAAAAAAAAAATTGTAGTTTTTGGGAGGGTTTCCTCAGAAACACCCAAAAAAAAAAAATAAAAGCCAAAAACGCTAACAGCTTTTTTTCTTCACGTACTATAAAGCCGCTAAAAAAAAAAAATACCAAACGTTCCTAAAAACGCTACTACAAGCTGGCAAAAAAACAAAAACGCTATCAGCGTTTTCCATCCAGCTTTTTTTTCTAGCGTTATTGAGCTTATAAAAAAATGCTAGTGTCCAACAAAGTAAATGACTACAGTAAAAGCTCTGGACCTCAATTTGCAACTCCCAAGATGAATGCTGCTTGGGCAACCAATCAAATTTAAAATCTCCAGTGGCAAAAACAGGGTTCTATTTACATTTGCATTAATCACAGGCTTTTACGGTGTTCAAGTCCTACTTGTCGGTCTTAAGTGCAGATCAAACAGGAGCGGAATCTGGCTTGCCGTCATTAGGGTTTTTTAAATCATGAGCGCAGAATTCCCAAACGTAAAGCATCTGAATAAGACATGTTTCAATACCTTGGGAACATACTGCACTCAGCAAAACAATCATAGTTATACACTTCAGGATTGATGCTGAAGGGTAAAACTGAACTCTGAATGCCTGTCGACAAGCTTTTGTTTTGTTCAAACGGTTTTGCATTGATATTTAAGTCTATGAGAATGCAAAACCTGTTTGAAGCAGGTAAAATGGAGGTTAGAAAAAGGTCAACTGCAAGTGCAAATGTCAAGGAATTCTGAATAATCTGAAGTATCTCAAACTGATGCCATTGACACAAGCTCATAGTCTGTTAAGACTCTAGGTATAGACAAGCACGCCCAGAGACAGCCCTAGCATGATCATGCTACAAAAGTTTGTTTTAAATTTAGCTTGGCTAAAATTGGAAGCCTACTGATGTCATATTCATATTATCAAACACCAGCCATGTAAAATGCTGAAGTCACATTTCTGTTGAAGATGCAAATTTGCTATAAAGTTGGAATAGCAGCGCCAAGATGCCAACTAACATTGTTTTAAAAGACAAAAAGGATTTTTTTTTTGTCAAAATGAAAAAGGTGCTACTAGCTGCTGCAACACAAAGTTCTACTACCCATATGGCTCACTTAACTGGCAAAATTATTTAAACCCAAAATAGTGAAGAAATGATATTTCTCACAAAATATTTATTTTATTTTTGGTTTTAAAAATCAACACACTCTTATACCTTTAGCTCGCTTGCGTCCACTAGAACATGCATCTGCTTTGTCATATCAAGAGTGTGTCCCAGGGAGAACTTGGTCAGCCGTCTAATATTTAACACATACAACAACTTGGTGAAGAGCATTGTTGATGGATACAGCAAGATAAATTACCTGTAAACATGGCTTTGAAGTAATCGCTTGAGGAAGCCATCATGGCTCGATGAACTGGAAAAATTTCTTCGCCATCACCTGGCACAAGTGTAACGTCACAGAGCAATCCTTCTATTCGTAACTGGTCAAAACCCTGAAACACACACAATGGAAAAAGATAAATAGATCCTGGAGCAAAATTGTCATCTGCATGACAGAACAAAAGCACATATGGTCTTTGCCAACAAACTAAAATAACCAACATTATTATAACCCTGGAGAGCAAACATTCAAAATGCTGACTCAAAAGAAGAATTAGACACAAAACTCATGCATTAGTCACAAGTCCAATCTAAGTAAGCCTGTGGATATCTGGAGCTTTTCTTCCTCTTATCCATTCTATTTGTTAATAGGAAAAATGTAATAAGAAAAATCAATATTAACTAATCTTCCTTCTCGCCCAACTGCCCTGCCCCTTAGTATCCACTGAGGGCACTATGTGACAAAGTCGGCCAAAGTTTTTTGGCCATACTTATGGGGATCACAGGAGTGCACTTAGTTCCTCATTCTTGTGCCCCAGATTCAGCCAACCGCATCAGAGCCGATCCAACCTCTGCAGGGACCCCCGACAATGTTGGTAACCACCCAAGATGTCTGACCGGCGGCTGGCTCAGCCTCCTACAACACAGCGCTGTAAGCTTGAGACAGCCACTCCCACACCCTCCAAAGCTTAGCGCTCCAGCGACTGACAGCCACCAGCGGTCTTTGAATATGCACCTCTCAGTGTGCAGTCAGCAGAGGACAGCTGCAGCAGAGGACAGCTGCAGCAGAGGACAGCTGCAGCAGAGGACAGCTGCAGCAGAGGACAGCTGCAGCAGAGGACAGCTGCAGCAGAGGACAGCTGCAGCAGAGGACAGCTGCAGCAGAGGACAGCTGCAGCAGAGGACAGCTGCAGCACTGGACAGCTGCAGCACTGGACAGCTGCAGCACTGGACAGCTGCAGCACTGGATATATGCTGCAGCCATCTAGGTGATCATCTATGTTTGTTTATTGTAAACGCATACTTCTTTCTATACCTCAGGGGTTACACATTCAGCGATATGCCATATGACGCCAACAATTCAATGGTTTCAAAACGAAAGCAAGTTCTACTTGCTTATTACTTCAGCAACAACTGCTGTAATCCCTGGCATCTTATATGAGGTAAAACATTTGAGTGTTTTTGCCATCTTGTTTATAGTGTTCTAGTCCACTAGAGGAGAATTTGACCGTATAACCGTGAAGCATGTTACACAATTTAACACCTGTTCTAACTTATGGAAACAGTAATGCAAATCATTCACAAAATTTCTAAAATGTACAATTTACAAATATGAAAAAAGCAAATTGGAGGCTGACCACTTCAGTAGCTATTCACAACTACTCCCCATGTAATCACTCAGCAGCAATTACCTGCGAATGGTATGCATCCAGGAACAATTATTCACAGGTAATCGCTCGATAAGCAATTGCATGCAAGAAGCCGCAAACAGCTGAAGAAACGGTCAACGTGCCACTGCTTTTAATATAGTGCTTCCATCACAGCCAATCTCTGGCAACCCCACCGGATCAATGGCTAACCGCCTTATTTGCAAGTCTGAATGGGGCAAAACCTGAGAAATTGTTTAAGAAATACAGGTTATAATGGACAGACAGACAGACAGACAGAATCAAGGCATGTGGCTTAACCCAAAAAAATCCACAAGGCATTTTCAAATATCTGTGAGCCTGGATTCCAAGTAAGCATGATAGGTCTAGACTGAAGGCTGTGCTTATCCCACCCCAAGCAGAGCAAGGTGCTGGGTAGCATTAGAATTTACATTCAACTAAATAATGCTTGGTCCTTGCTACAGAGAGGTAAATTAATACATTTAAACTAGCCACAAAAATAGCCTGTTACACTTTTTATGCTTACCTATGGGTACAACTTGCACAGGGAGGTTTACAACCTCTTTAACCCAGGAATTACATTTGGAATACTATTTTTAACCCAATTGTTTTCTCGAATGTAGAGTAGAGCCTTCTGCTGTATTCTAAAAGCCAGACAGTCAAAAGCACCTGAAGATTGTTTTCATTTTCTTGCACACATTAAAATTTGCATTTTCAGCTATAAAATGACTTGCCACCAGAACATTATATATGTTCTGGAAGCAGAAGTCCTGTAGACTAAAAAAAAAAAAAAAAAAATTTTGATTTTTTTTTTCTATCCTCTGTATTGTTTGCACAACAGTTTATCAAATCTATGCTGTCAGGATAAAAAATACACTAAGGGCCAGTTCACACCAAATGCACTTTTCTCTGCACCAAATGCATGCACAGTGGGGTAGATTCACGAACGATTTACGCCATAGATACGCCGCGTAAATACAAAGCTACGCCGGCGTATCTAGTTTCTGTATTCAGAAAGCTAGATACGCCGACATTAGCCTAAGATACGACTGGCATAAGTCTCTTACGCCGTCGTATCTTAGGGTGCATTCTCACGCTGGCCGCTAGGTGGCGCTCCCCTAGTTGTCAGCGTAGAGTATGCAAATGACCTACTTACGCCGATTCACAAACGTACGTGCGCCCGGCGTTAGTTTTTTAAGTCGTTTGCGTTAAGGCTTGTTCGGCGTTACGTTGCTCCTGCTATTAGGTGTCGCAGCCAATGTTAAGTATGGACGTCGTTCCCGCTTCGAAATTTGAATTTTTAATGTCGTTTGCGCAAGTCGTTCGCGAATAGGGCAGGATGTAATTTACGTTCACATCGAAACCAATACGTCGTTACGCCGTACTTGGAAGCAATGCACACTGGGATATATGTACACGGACGGCGCATGCGGCGTCCGTACAAAACGTCAATCACGTCAGGTCATCCTTAATTTAAATAAAACACGCCCCCCTTCCACATTTGAATTACGCGCGCTTACGCCGGCCCCTTTTACGCTACCCTGCCGCGACTTACGGAGCAAGTGCTTTGTGAATACAGCACTTGCTCCTGTAAGTTACGGCGGCGTAGCGTAAATACGATATGCTGCGCCGCCGTAACATTGCGCGCCCGTACGTGTATCTACCCCAGTGTTTTTCAATGCATTCCAATGGCTCTAGTTCACACTATGCAGTCTGCACTGGAAACTGACCAGAAACGAACTGCATGGTGTGAACTAGAGCTATTGGAATACATGGAAAACACTGTGCATGCCTTTTTATTGCAGAAAAAAGCACACAGAACTGTACGGAACTGCATTTGGTGTGAACTGGCCCTAAAAAAAAAAAAAAAAAAAAAAAACACCACACACACACTTTGACATTTTTGTACCTAAAGAAAGGAGATCGTGTAGAATAAATAGCTACCAAAAAAACGGCATAAGCCCATAAAAATGGAAAATAATTAGGGTATTTTAAAATTATCAATAAGTGACACTGTAAAATGCCTTTACAGCGCATTATAGAGTAAACTGTAAAATTATTACTTTCCCCCCTTTAACTGTATTGCCATTACAATAGGGGGAACACACCTCCCTCACTGTAAAGGTGATCACTTTTACATGACAGTCAGGAGTGGGCTAAACAGAACACATACAAACTCATGGCTGCTACTTGCATGCTCATGCAACCATGAGATTGTGTTACACGTTTCACCCCATATTTAAATTTTAATAGCTCTGGCATATGCAACACAGTCACATTTAAGAAATTTAAATTTTTAACGTAAAAAAAAAATCTTGAAAACTGCACTAAGAAAAAAAAAAAAGTAAAAATGGTATTGCCAATTTACATTACGGTTTTATTTCAGACATTTAAAAAATATTAGGAGGTGCAGGTGGCATTTTTGTTAATAGGTTTCCATATAATACTTCGGAAGATCACCTACCTGTAACACCACTGAGCTATGAGTATTGCTGGTGAAGAAGCGAGTGGTGCCTGCCTTTGAAGACTGAAGGTGAGCAGACACACCCATATCGTTGTTCCCAAGAGAGACTTTCAAATGAGGGTCTTCCTCTTCTACCAAAGATCTGAAATATAAGGGGAAATGCAACTACATTTTACACATCGGAAAAAAAATGCGCATGGAAAAAAAACAAAAAAACAAAAAACACAGATTGCTACATGCAATAAAAAACAAAAACCACAAGTGTGTAATTCATCAGTGTAAATTATCACTTGTTAACATTTTTTTAAAACCCAAAAAGGTTAGCACTGAGGGGGGGGGGGGGGAGGGAGGATATGCGGGGGCAACAATGTATCCCAAAGCACAATACACCAAGACATCCTCTCTGTACAAAGACTGCAAGGTATGCAACACAGATTGCTAAAGTGCTGTAGATGTTATGCCAATCCAATACACGAAAACAATTACTAGGCAAATTACAGCCAGACAACTGTTCTACCTACTGAGGCAAAGACAGGAGGCGTCACACATAGGATATTCATGTACATTTATCATTCAGCAGTAGGAATGAAAAACAAAAAAAAACCCTTAGAGCCAGTTCACAGCCAGTGGGGCAGCATGACTTTGGGAGGCAACTTGAACACGACTTGAATATGAATCACAACGTGACATACAACACAACTTGAAGACGCTTCCAGTAGGGGGAACTCAATGCCAAATTTAAAATAAAAAAACGGTATGGGTTCTCCTCTAGGAGCATACCAGGCCCTTGGGTCTGGTATGGATTTCAAGGGGAACCCCCTACGCCAAAAAAACAGCATGGGGGTTCGCCCCAAATCCATACCGTTATCCGAGCACGCAGACAGGTCGGTCAGGAAGGGGGGTGGGGATGGGCGAGCGCCCCCCCTCCTGAACTGTACCAGGCGGTATGCCCTCAACATGGGGGGTGCTTTGGGGCAGGGGGGCACCCTGTGGCCCCCCCACCCCAAAGCACCTTGTCCCCATGTTGATTGGGACAAGGGCCTCTTCCCGACATACCTGGCCGTTGGTTGTCGGTCTGAGGGCTTATCAGAATCTGGGAGCCCCCTTTAATAAGGGGGCCCCCAGATCCCGGCCCCCACCCTATGTGAATGAGTATGGGGTACATCCTGCAAAGTTGCCTCACTGTGAACGGGGATCCGACTTGGAGGCGACTTCCATTGAAATCAATGGATACATGTCGCCTACAAGTCGGATTGAAGTAGTACAGGAAACTTTTCTTAAGTCGGAGCGACTTCAGTAGTGTACATTAAGACGGCTCCCATTCACTTTTATTCATTTTCTCGACCGCACGACTTGGGACGACTTGGGGCGTCTGGAAGTCGGATCCCAGGTCGCCCCAGTGTGAACCGGCTCTTAGGCTCCATGCGCACAGAAGCTGAAAATAAAAAAAAGCTTAAAAAAACGCCTGTAGCTTTGCAGGGAGCCTTTCAACTTTTTTAGCGTTTTTGCAATAGCGTTTATTAGCTTTTTTCAGTGTAGCGTTTTTTTAGCTATTTTTTTTTCTCAATGGAGCAAAAAAACGCAGATGCCAGCGTTTTTCGCCGTTTTGCAGCGTGTTTTTCCCGCCGAAAAACTGCACTATGAATGCAAATTTCAGGCATTCAGAAAAAATAAATAAACTCCAAAGCTCATTAACACTAAAAAATGCCCATGTGTGCATGGGCACATAGGCTAACAGAGTTCAGTTTATGGGCTTTTTAAAAAAACGCCAAAAAGCCAATAAACTGCAGTTTATCAGCTTCTGTGTGCATGGAGCCATACAATGGTCCCCATATACTAATATAGGGTTTTATCAACAACCTGGTTTTCAACATTCGTAGTACGAATATCTTTCGTAAAGTAGATTAGAGAATAAAAATGCAAGCTTCTGCTCAAGGCCAACAATAAGACAGTAGAATCGGTCTTCCTGTACGAGGTCTGGCCAGCTTTATGCTCCATTTTGATCCAGGCAGAGGGAACTTTTTTCTTTCATTATTATTTTATTTCGGGCAATACCCGAAATAATGAGGTGTACAGCGCACACTGAACCTGGACAGTGGGTATTCAGGTTCAGCACTTCTGAAAAAGGGTACAAGATACAGTCAGTCCGTAGTATTCAAACAAATGGCCATACAGCATTTTACACCTAAACATACTTACTGTGATCACCATTATAAGGATGACAAGCACAGTAAGATGCTTATGAAGATCAATATCCATCATCATGAGATCACAGTAAAGCTGTTTAGGTTTAAACGTATGCTGTATAGCTTTGCACTCTTTGCACTACAGAGTAACATTATCCCCTCCGTCACGCTAAGCAGGCAGCCTGTTGAACAAGGCCCATTCAACTGAATGGAGATGCCCTGCAACTGCATGCAATATAGCAGGTTGTATGGAGTTAAAAAAAGGTAATACAGTGTCTCCTCACTACCTGTTAAGAGCTCTCGCAAGGGCAATCCAGAATGCAGATAGCTCTTCAGAAAGCAATGCTAGTGTAAACTAGCCCTTAGGGCTTAGTCACACTAGCAGAATGAACTGAAGAGTGGATCTGACTTTATATCACTTTTCAGATAGTATTTCACAGGCAGTGAGGTAGTGTTGTATTGCCGCCTTACCCTACCGGCATAATATAATACCCATAATTCTTAACAGCAGCCCTGCTTAGTAGGATCATCAGTACAGCTTGAAACTACACGTTATTATATGAAATTAGGGTTGTGTCTCATCTTCCCAATGAGAAGAAGAAAAATAAAATAAAACAATTTGCCACTAGAAGTCTTTCACTGATCCGACTTCCATAAAACCTCAATCTATAGGGTTAGGATTCTATTACAATGACAGAAAAGTGGATCTTGCGTTTCATCAAAATATGCTCCCGGTTGTCACTTATCAAATAGAATGACAAAGGCCAAAAATACTTTGGAATTGTATTTATTGTTGGAATTGTATTTATTGTTGGAATTGTATTTATTGTTGTTAAAATACTAACATTTCTTAATGCACAATGAAGGCTGCATTCACACTATAACGCGGCGTATTTTGCCGCGACAAATTGCGGCGTATTGTACCGCGGCAAATGAGTCGTTAACCTTTTTTTTTTTTTTTTTTTACAAAACATTCATTAACATTGTTGTCTATGCCGAACGCCGAAAGCCGCCTGAAAAAAAGGGCCCGGGACTTGTTTTGAGCTTCAGGCGTACGGCGTTCGGCGTGGAGATGTGAACCATCTCCATAGACATCAATGTTAACTCACCCCTCCAGCGGCACGAGCGTCGGGCGTAAATACGCCAAGGTGTGAATGCAGCCGAAGAGTACTGGAGGGAAAAAAGCAAACAAAATACTTATTGGACAAAACAAAACCTTTTTTTCCTGTTAAATATCTTTTGAAAAGAAGGTTCATCTAAAAAACAGGTAATGTACTATTTTTGTTAGCCGCCATGCAAAGTTCTTTTGCGTTTTTTTAAACTAAATCACACAAAAACCAGAATGAAATGAAACAAAGTAACGTTTGTCTATACAAAATGTCAATCATCTGCCAAATTTTACATCCTTGTATCCCCACATTTTCTTACAGTCTGGGGTATGTATTAATTCTAAAAAAACACAAGAAGAATGTTAAAAATAAAGAAAAATGGTAAGATACAAAAAGTTCACATGAAGGACTGATGACCAGTACAAAAAAAGCAAAATAAAACAATTTGAATTATAGATTGAGTCCAACTTTGTGCGAACTATACTGCCATCGATATTCAAAAAGATACTCATGGCTTAAAAAAAAAAAAAACCTGTCCATGCATCACCCCTAGACTAGATATTGTGGAATTTATTGAAGATTTTTCAGTCAACCTATTATTGGCTCTCAACCCAGTCTACACATTGGCTTCCTTTTTTGGCCCTTTCCAATATTCCCTTTAAGCTACGCCATGCAAACAAATTTCACACGTACAAGTGTATGTTTATGCTTGTACTTATGCATTGTGAACTTCAATAAAAAAAAACGTATCAAACAAGAAAATAAAAAATTTCCAAGTGTACACACAATTCTGAACAACCAAAACCTTTAAACACTGCCACAGCTGCCATCGTGGAAGTAGCTAGCCAAGAGACCAGAAAGGGAAAAGAAATGTACAATGCACCTCGCCAATAATGGTGACCCGGAGTTCATAGCAATAGGATAATATACAGAGCCGATTTCACATGGGGCAACATTGCTGCTCTCTGCAAGCCAGGAATTTCATGCAATACAAAGTGCTATGGAGCATTTTTAGCAACCCATAAACCATGCAAAAATGCATAAAGAACAAAAGAAAAGAAAAAAAATGATCACGATTTTGTTTGTTTGCTTCAAGAATGTTTCAGTTCAGAAAAGACAAAAAACATTTTCCCTAAGGCCCCTCTCACACTGGGGTGTTTTTCAGGCGCTTTGGCATTTAAAAAAAGCATGTAAAGCGCCTGAAAGCCTCATCTGCAATCCCAATGTGAAAGACAGAGTGCTTTCAGAGCCCTTTCACACTGCCAGCGCCCGAAAAACGCTGGTAAAGCACTGCTAAAACCCTAACGTTTTACGGGGGGTTTTGCAGTGCCTCAGTGTGAAAGGGCAAGGCTTTTACAGCGATTTCAATTCATTTCAAATGGAGAGGGGCGTTTTTCGAGCGCTTTTTTCAGCGCCCAAAAGCTGCTCCAAAAGATGCTGCTTGCAGGACTCCGTGTGAAAGGGTCCATTGAGATGCATGGAGAGAGTTTTATGAGTGTTTTAATAGCGCTATTTTTAACACTAAAACGCTGTAAAAACACTTCAGTGTGAAAGGGGTCTAAAATGTAGCACAAAATTAGAAACGTACCAACCACAATAACAGCAGAAAGCATCTACAAATCCTAAGTGCTCTGCTCAGAAGGTTTTTTGCTTCTAAAAACGCATCTTTCAAAAGTATTCCTAACATGACTAAATGCAGCAAGTGAAATGTCCATGTACTTCAAGCGTTCTTTTGTCTTGTATACCTTGCATTAGAAGACATAGAAAAGACTTCGCCAAATACGATCCGCCAAGTATAGAAGTGTCTTACGAGTATGAAGTGATGGAGATGAAGACGAATTGACAGTAAATGTCAGGTAGCAGTATCTGACAAGTGTCACAGGAAACTTTCACCCAAGAACGAAAAGTACTCAGGAAGCCGCTATTTCCTTTGCAACTTCAGATGTGAAAGATAAGAGATGTGTATTGGCTGCAAACATCATGACATACACAAGATTGTCAAAAGTATTGGGACACCTGTCTTTACACGCACATGAACTTATGGCATCCCAGTCTTAGTGCGTAGGGTTCAATATTGAGTTGCCCCCCCCCCCCCCCTTTGCAGCTATAGCAGCTTCAACTCTTCTGGGAAGGCCGTCCACAAGGTTTAGGGGTGCGTCTATGGGAATGTTTGACAATTCTTCCAGAAGCACATTTGTGAGGTCCGGCGCTGATGTGGATGAGAAGGCCTGGCTCACAGTCTCTGCTTCTAATTCATCCCAAAAATGTGGATTATGACCCCAAGAACACCATTCCTACAGTCAAGCTCCCCGTGGTAACATTATGCTGTAAAAGTACAGGCTGACTTTGCCACATTAAAGGGGCCAATGGACGGGTCATGTATTGCAAAATCTTGGATGAGACCCTTCTTCCCTCATCCAAAACACTGAAGATGGGTCTTTCAGCATGACAATGACCCAAAACATACCCCCAAGGCAACAAAAGAGTGGCTTAAGTAGCACATTAAGGTCATTGAGTGGCCAATCCAGTCTCCAGAACGTATTCCTATAGGAAATTTATAGAGGGAGCTGAAACTTTGAGTTGCCAAGTGACAGCCAAGAAACCTTAAGGATTTAGAGAAGATTTATAAAGAGTGGACCAAAATCCCTCCTGAGAGGTGTGCAACCTAGTCACCAACTACAAGAAACGTCTTAACTCTGTGCTTGCCAACAAGAGTTTCTCCACAAAGTACAGTACCAAGTCATGTTTGCTTGGGGATCCAATACTTTTTACTCACTAAACTGCAACTCAATTTATAACATTTGAGTCATGTGTTATTCCTGGATTTTTGGTTGATATTTTTTCTCTATCATTTAAAATAGGCCTATGATAAAAATGATAAACTCTTCATTTCCTTGTAAGTGAGCAAACTTACAAAATCTGCAGGGGATCGCTTGGATTCGCCCTGAACCTTGAGAAGTATAGAAATAGATTGGCTTATTTTCCACTCAATAAAAAGATTTAAGCCAGCTCTACAAAATCAAAATCGTAATGCCTTTGCGATGCAACTATTCTTGTATCTTAGCAATGTAAGGTCAGAGGTTAAGATCTAGCCAAATAAGCGGAGTGATTCACTCGATATTGTCTGGGCTGTTTGGGAGAGACTTTATAATCAATCAGCTGCTGCACGTGCAGGGCTCTAATGGAGGAAAGTGGCGGGGTCTGCATCCCTTTAGACATGATTAACGTTTGGGAGTAGCTCGCCAAAAATTACATGTTTGTTGCAGAGGATGCCCGAAATCTGACTTGTATCTTAGTGCAAACGTCTCGCAAAAATAGAACACCAATCTCACAAGCAGGAAATTACATTACTGGGGGGCATTCCATACACTATCTGTGTATAAAACCCCTCCAGGTTGCCATATTTCTTTGCATTTTACAGAAAATTACAGCACTGAAGATTGAAAAGACAATTAAGAACATTCAAGTACAATATGACTTGTGTAGCAATTGCATTCTCCCCCACCCCTATGAAAATGGAGTTACCCTTTAATAGATTTTTTCCATCAAGCAGACTTTGGAAACCCTTACCGACTATTAAGCCTCTAAGAGGGGGTGGGGGGGAGAGAGTATTTGGAGTTGTCCCGTGTTCGGGAAATTGACTTCTGTCTGCATTCAACAGTGGGGTAGCTTATTTTTATTTATTTTTTATCTTTTAGGGCCAGTTCACACCAGACGCAGTTCCGTTCAGTTTCGTGTGCATTTTTCTGCACTAAAAATGCATGCAGTGTTTTCCCATGTATTCCAATGGCTCTAGTTCACACAATGCAGTCAGTTTCCGGTGCAGAAACTGACCGGAAACGGACTGCATGGTGTGAACTAGAGCCATTGGAATACATGGAAAACACTGTGCATGCATTTTGTGCAAAAAAAAAATAAAAAAAAAGACACAAAACTGAACAGAACTGCGTCTGGTGTGAAAGTTTTGTGGAACAAGACCACCCATGAGGCAAAGGGGATGGAGACATATCTGGTTCACCAGTTCCAATATTCGTCTCCAGTATATCTGAATCAGAGGCAGCACCACTATATACTGGACAATGTCCCCAATACTTTATTACATTTCCAGCATAATAAGCACTCCTGATTATCCCATTTATGTAAGCACACAGACCTGGTCAACAATTTGCACCAGAGGGATTTAATAATAATAATAATAATAATAATTTAAAAAAAGCACCAATTTCAATATTTTATTTATTACATCTAAAGAAATATTTGGATCCAAATCTCCACCCCATTCAACTATGCACAACAAATTCCCTGTGTAATCAACAGTGAGTAAAGGGTTAATACAGCTATGAGTGGGTTGGGCCCAAGCTTAGCATCAACAAAAATCTTTCTAAAGGATAAAGAGCCTCAAAAGAATGCAGAGGTTTTGGAAGACTTCTTATAAAATGATAGGATGTCATCAGTTTGTAATCCATTTCTTCCCAAAGTGCCAATTCAATGTTCTAGATGGACAGTATTACTAGCACTATTTTCCGAAAATCCAGCAAACCTAGCCCCCAAGAGTCCTTTTGACAATCCGTCATTGTTAACAATCATGGTTTCCAATTCAACCAGATATTAGCCCTTACTATAGGTCTTAAAGACCTAAAAAAATTATATATATATATATATATATATATATATATATATATATATATATATATATATATATATATATATATATATATATATATATATATATATATATATATATATATATATATATATATATATATATATATATATATATATATATATATATATATATATAATTGTAGGTAGGAGATTGGCAATAATATATATATATATATAGCCAAAGTAGTAAAAATATTTTACCTATTCTAGTACAACCTTAGCATGAAAAGCTAGGAAGGTGCCATCTTTCCAAAGCATAAGAAAACCTCTTAAGCAGGTTGGAAATTATAGGTGTAGAGATCAGAAGGATCACAAGCTAAAACAATCCGCCGATAGATAAGCTTTCCTTCCATATAAATGGAAATTGGTTTGTCTTCTTTCATCCCAAAGCCCAGGGTCTCAAATTATGTATTTTTTTTACTTTACAACTCAATAGGTGACTAATGCCTGGTACACACAATGAGATTATCGGACAAATTATTTATTTTTTTGCATGATAGTCTCAAAGTGGCAAAAATACTCACAACAGAATACAAATTTGGAAGTGATGCAATGTGTTGGAGTGCATTTGTAACGTATTTTCGGACAACTGTACTGATTAAAAAAAAAAAAAAAAAGAAATTGTACAATCTGGTATCGTACGAGAAAAAAAATGTTCATGCTTGTCCCATCAGATAATAATCAGATGACCAGTCGTGATCGGCGCTCGAAAGCTGAGTACCAGCGATCAGATTATTGCACGATTGTTTCGAAAGTGGTATTTGTCATATGATTTTCTGATTGTGTGTATGGGCCAAAAGGCCGGTACATTTCTGCAGGAGGGAGGGAAGACATATTTTAGGTTAGCTAATAAACAGAACATCCTCCTCAAATGTGGCTATTTAGGTTTCTTTTGGCCTTACGCTTATGCCCTTTATATTTTGGATTTCTTAAAACTTGTGGCTATAAAAAAAAAAAGTTGACAAGGGGTATCCCTGTCTAGTACCACTGCCCAATGAGAAGGCAGTGAAGAGCGAGCAATTGATTTTAATCCCAGTGAACGTCTGGCCATTTATTACTCCGTCAATTAGAGCTGCACGATTCAGGCTAAAATGTCAATCACGTTTTGCTTAGAAGATCAACATGGTGTAACATCTTTCACATTATCTCAAAAAAGTGGGCGAATATTACTTTAGTTGTCCCCCCCCCCCCCCCCAATTGCTTTGAAAGACCACTGCACAAATACAGTGTGACAACCACCTTTTTATTCTCTAGGGTGTATGCAAAAAAATAAAAATGTATAATATATATATATATATATATATATATATATATATATATATATATATATATATATATATATATATATATATATATATATATATATATATTCATATAATGTTTGTTTGGGGATTTTAAGTCATTTTCTATCAATTTTTTTTTTATAACTTGTAAGCAACATTGTCAAAAAAAAGGTTTTCGTTTGAAGATTGTGAGGGGGGTAGAATCGTGATCTGGATTCCTTAACAATTAATCCTGCAGTTCTACCGTCAATACAGAAAACACATCTCTTGACTGACGAGGCACCTGCTCACCTGTCCAAAAAAAATGCTCCACTAAACATACAACATATTTTTAAACTTAGAGACCCCCATCACTATCTCAAATTAGGCAACATACAAAAAAAAAGTGCGCAAAGGCGATAAAAAGCAGTAATACAAAGAACAAAATTGTAGCAATGCACAATTAAGAAATTAACTCAACCAAAAGGGCTAAATTTACAAGATTTGCAATATGGACTTGTGCCCTCTAATGCCACGTACACACAACCATTTTCATGACGAGAAAAATGCAATTTTTTTAATTAGTCGTTAACGGTCGTGTGTAGACTCCAGAGCATTTTGCCTCAATGACAAAAATGGGCATTAAAAATTTAGAACCTGCTCTATTTTTTCTTGTCGCCGTTTTTCTTGTCATGAAAAACAGTTCTGTGTAGGCTTTAACGTCGAAGGGGAAAAAACGCACATGCTCAGAAGTTATGAGACAAGAAATCTGCATAATCAGCCCAAAGGGTGGCACCATTCGAATGGAACTTCCCCTTTATAGTGCCGTTGTACGTGTTTTACGTCACCGCACTTCGCTCGAGCATTTTTTTTATCACGACCGTGTGTATGCAAGGCAGGCTTGAGAGGAATCACGTCAAGAAAAATTTTCTTTTTTTTCCATGACTTGAAAAATGGTTGTGTGTACGCAGCATAAGACTTTGTAAAAGAATGCGCTTTTTTTTAAAAAAACATAAAAATTAGGAAGATATAGCACAAACAGATGTCAAAGGAACGCATTATATGCAAAGGTCTTTAAAAAAAACAACACACCAGGGAAATTGTAGTGTGCAGATGGATCAAAAAAAAAAAAAGAATAATTTCAGTCTATACCAGGAGCACTACAGATTTCTGTCCAATAAACTTGCCGATGCAAGGGTTTGCCAGAGCATTCTTGGGGAGGTATGAAAATTTTCCACATACTTTCACCCTTTATTTCTGGGGTAAAAAACAAAAAACTTATTATGAAAATCGATGGGTATTCTGTATATCGTGGCACAGGTATTGATGTCACCGTCTCCCACCTCCCTACTAGTTCTGTTGCCGCCTCCGGAGGTCATAGGAGAAATCGATATATCTTCCTGTGTCGGGATCTAGGTGTGGCTTCTCATTGTTTTCTAGACCTATACAAACACATTGGTATGATACTTACATACTTAGGGCCCTTTCACACGGAGCGGATCCGTAATGATCCGCTCCGTGTGTCCGCTTTGCTCAGCGGGGATCCTCCGTAAAATCCCCGCTGAGCTGGCAGCCGACAGGGCGGTGCCCGCACACTGTGCAGGGACCGCCCTGTGTTTCCTCTGCTCTACCCTATGGGGGATCGGACGAACACGGACCGTATGTCCGTGTTCATCCGATCCGATCAGGCAGACGGAAGAAAAATAGGATTTCTTCCGTCTGCAAATGCGGATCTTTGCGGAGGCGGACAAATTACAGGTGTCAGCGGATGTTCATCCGCTGCCCCCTGTAATCACATAGGGACCCATGTATGTCCCGTTTTCATCCGCAAACGGACAGATGAAAATGCGGACATACGGTCCGCTAGTGTGAAAGGGCCCATACTGCCAAACATGAAATGGTGTTGCAACAAATTTGGAATATGGGGCAACTGTCAATGACTGCGTGTCATGTGACTAAGTGATGATATTGTCTAAATAGAAAAGCAAATTTGTTTAGAAGCAGAAGATCAACTGCATACAATTTAAATCACACAAAACTAAATTTAAAAAATGTACTTAAACATTAAAAAGGTAATGCAATGGGACAGGAAAGATGAGAGCTTACTAAGCAATCTCATGTCAAGTGCTTCAAGGTCAAAAAAACAACCAATTTTTTATTTTTAATTATTAAGTTCAAAGATTACTCCTCATACATTAGGTAATGTGTCCATGTGCATCTTTGAATGAACTTATCCTGAGAGCCGGTTCACACTAACGCGACCTGGGAGGGCGACTTGTGTCACCCCAAGTCACGCGACACGACAAATTACATGGAAGTGAATGAGAGCAGTCTTAATGTACACTACTGAAGTCGCTCCGACTTCAGAAAAGGTTCTTGTACTACTTCAAGGCGACTTCTAGGTGACTTGTACCCATTGATTTCAATGGAAGTCGCCTCCAAATCAGATCCCCTGTCTTAACTGAAGCAACTTTACAGGAAGAGAAACTAGTTTTCTCAGGCAAACCCCTCCCACAGAGCCGATTATTGTTTGATTGGCCACTGGCCAAGTCGCCTGTCCCTTTCAAAGTTGCGCCCAGAGTCGTGTTGCCCCTGTGTGAACCGGCACTGAGGGTTGCACAGACCTGAGCAGAGTATCAGGAAGATTATGAAAACCTATGCCAAATCTGAACGCTGAAGGATGTTAACATCTTGACTCTTGGAGGGGGTGTCCCTCCCCACAGCAAGGGTTAACTGTTCAGTTTGCTCAACTTATTCCCTGCTCCCCCAGCAAACGGCTCTCTCCTTTGGCATCTTCCCATAAAATGTAGGGCTGCTGGTCCTGCTTTGTTGCAGCTCTCGGACTTCATCTTATACCAGTGCTGGCGAACCTTGACACCCCAGATGTTTAACTACATTTCCCATGATGCTAAACTACACTGCCTGAACATCATGGGAAATGTGGTTCCAAAACATCTGGGGTTCCAAGGTCCGCCAGCACTGGTATAAGATGAAGTCCCAGAGCTGCAACAGGATTGGGCAGCAAAGGCCTTTTTTTTGGGGGATTGGTAAAACTTTACGTCTACAGCAGGCTTTAGGTCAAAACTTCAGGTACACTTGTGTATCAAAATATATCCTACCTGGCAAGTCCAAATTTTCTACACTGAAAGTTTCATCCTCAATTAGCTTCTTTAAATAACTACAACAACCTGCTTGGTTTGCTCCTTAGTCATTACAGTGCTCTTCCTGAAATTCTGAAAGTATTAGGTAGGTAGCTTTTGATGTAGCCAATCTTATTTTTATTTTATTTTTTCAAATCTTTTCTAGGGTTATAGAAAGTGAAGCGATACCACAACTACATAGGGGACTCCCCCAATACTACACAGTGCGTTCAGTGCGCTTCTAATATATTCCAGTATCTCAACAAAAACCCAAACATACAAGCATGGAGCAAGAGTATACAATCTCCCTCAACCCCAAAAAATTACGTTTCGTATCATGCGACACTGTATAGCCTGCTGATAGACTCTGTTCCTTCTATGGCCCCTTCCTGCAGCAGCTAGTGTCTAACACTCCCCTTTGTAGTCTTTCAGACTCCGCAAATTATGTAATTTCCTTCACCGTTCTGATGGTAGGTGGGATTGAATACAACCTAATTAGCAATGAATCCCACCAAGTCACACCTACAAGAAAAGTCCAAACCTCCCAAGTCCCGCCTCACAAAGCAGCATTATTCAAGAAGGAAACCCCTTCATACAGCCTGTGCTGAAAGCTAGCTGTGCTGCTGCTGGGCAAGTTGGCATGGATCACAAATAGACTTCAATTCTGCCCAGTTAAATACACTGACCAGTGTGAACAAAGAGAGTGCCACCCCCCAGAGCCTTCCTCTCTGAAGAGAATCATTTACATATGAAGGAAACATTTTCATAATGTCTTCCCATAGGCCACCTTCTGTAATCTTGCAGTAAACCATTATTCTTTAGCATGCTGCAAGGCAAGGAATGACAACGGGGGAGGTATGACAGATTTACACCTTTCACCACCCAAATGAAGGCCCAGAAACACCCACAGTAACCCTAGGACACACTCACAGCAAACCCTAAAACTGGTTAAAGCGACTCCCATAGCCTACTTTGAAGCTACATAGGCTCAAAGGATCATGGAATTTGCAGTATCCGGACTGGAAAAAGGAAACGGTTAGTCTGAGAAATCTGAAACGCAGCCAGGAGGAGGAGTGACATCACAGACACAGAAACCTGCTGTATACAGCTAAAGGAAATTACACAAACTGACAGCAGGGTTGTGATTCATTTACATATACAATGCGAAAAAGCTGGAGTTCTTCTTTAAGACCAAAGAGGGTGAAAGTAATCCTCCAAGAGTTATTTAATTGTGGAAGGAAACAGTATCCGAAAAACGTACAAACTGAATGCAGATGGTGCCCATGATGGTATGTTAGTACAGCACCCCAATATCTTAAAATGGTCATTATAAACCACCATCCAGACCCTGGAATAGGTTTCCATTTAGGTCGGGAGGTACCCGCTACTGCAGGCAATACAGACACTTCACTGAATTAAGTGTAGCTTTACTGTCTTCCCTCCCTTTATGAAAATGTTAACTACGGTTTTAATTCAATGCCCTCTCAAAGACTAACAAATTATGTGTCCGATTCCGGTTTAAAAAGTTTCATCATTGCCCCATTACAGTTGATCTTGCCTTAATTCTTCACACATTTCTCAATAGCTAAAAAGCTTTATACTTGTACCACTCCCATCTGCTCATTAGAGTATTAAAACTGCTTTTAACTGTAACTTTTCCTGGATCTCTAATGAGTGATACTTATGACCCCTGCAGAGTCCAAGCTGGTATGTTGTTAGACAGTAGAAAGGATGTGAATATCAGGAATATAACTAATAATGCAGAAATCAAACTTAGTTCACACTGGGCTGCGGGAGTAAAGCTGTGCAAAATCAGCTGAACTCGCATGATCTCACTCCGGCTGCAAGTCCCGATATCAGCAGCGATTACAGACATCTGTGCAGGTTTCTGAGGGCCGAGTGATACAATGAGCGGCTATGGCCGCTCGCTGTATCACAGGAGCGCGCCCGCAATTACTGATCACCATGCGAGCTCTCGCATGACTGTGGTGAGTAATTGCGGGGACCAGAGACAGCCACCGATGGACCCCAGAAGACGTGGATCGGGGCAACTCTGTGCAAAATGAACTGCACAGTGGAGGCAAGTATGACACAGAAGCCATCTTTCACCTTGGGAATAATCCTGCACAAGACTTTATGGTAAGATGTAGGAATCGACCGCGAGATAAAATTGTATAATAAAAAAATATATATATTATATACATATATACACACACACACACACACACACACACACACACACACACACACACACACACACACACTCAACTTATTCAACTTATTCAACTTATACGTTCTAAAAACCATTTATTCACAAGTCATCCACAAGGGAATTAGAAGCAAAATCCAGCAGAAGCTACAGAGTATAAACGAGAAGAGGGGCGCCTCTAAGTGCGTTCTGAAAGCGAGGCTTGAAGCGCAGCATGGAAGAGAAAACGTTACTTTTTGTATCAAGACATTGCTTGTTTATCAAGTCAAAATTTTAAAATATAACATCGTCAGGAGAGGTGGTCGAAATATTGGTATGGTATCGGCACTGAAAAAATAAATAAAACACAATAATAATAATAATAATAAATATTACCCAGTGAAACCCCTTGAAGCAATAATCGGTACGATTAAGTTTTTTGACCGATACTTCTAAAAAGTCAATATCGGCCGCACCGATAATCGGTCGATCCCTAGTAACATGGCACCAACGCATATAAGAATGGTTGCAATTATTGTGCCTCCTCTCTGGGTTTGGGTCTCTTGACTAAAAACCTCAAAATCCAAGTCACAATTAGAACAAAGATATTGGGGTTCTTTGAATAGCCATGTTGTAGCCACATACTGTACAGTATAATCAATGATACAGATACCAACCTGACTAATCACCCAACAGCCCAGAATTTCCATACGTACCCCAGCTGATTAATTTCACCGATAGCCAAAAAGCCATTATATAATAGGCAGTGAAATAGATTTTTTTTTTTTTTACATTCTCTGATTGGTCTGAAGAGGAGTTTGAAGTATTCCATATGTTAATAGAGAAAAACCTTTTAAAATGTGCTTGTTGCCAGAGCAGTTAATCCACAATTCCAAAGATAATTTTATAGATACATAGCAACTAGTAAGTTTTAAACATTTCCTACTAAACACAGCAGACACTTTCAGTCTGCACAAGCCTTAGCCAGCGAGTAAAGCCAATAAATAACTTTTACAAGGTTAATTATTCCTTAGCCTTACAATACCAAGTTCGCCAGGTAGACATTGAAGCACAGCTCCGGTCATTTGGGCCACTTTCACACTGAATCGGCAGGTGCGTTAGCGGTAAAGCGTTGCTAGCTTTATCTGCACTTTGGCACCGCTAGCGGGACGCTTTTAACCAGGGCTGTGGAGTCAGAGGAAATTTTGGGTACCTGGAGTCGGAATCGGAGTCTGCAAACAATGCACCGACCCCAACTCCGACTCCTACTAAATTTAGATTGTCGGAACATTTAGGAGTCGAAACATTTATCTACCGACTCCACATCCCTGCTTTTAACCCCCCAGAAGGGGGTTATAAAGGGGTTGAAAGTGCCCGCTTATCACTGCTTTTAGGGGCACCCATTCATTTCAATGGGCAGGGGTGTTAAGGAGCAGTGTATACACCGCTCACGTACCGCCCCAAAGATGCTGCTTGCATGACTTTTCCTGTCCTGCAAGAGCACCACCCCAATATGAAAGCAGTCGGGCTTTCACACTGGGGTTGCAGAAGAGGCAGTTTACAGGTGCTATTTTTTGTGCAAAAACACCTGTAAAGCGCCTCAGTGTGAAAGTGGCCTTAAAATGAGTGCAAACCCACTTTTTGGACTTCTACCTATAGGTAAACCTAGAATAAGGCTTACCTATAGGTAGTGGAACTATCTCCTAAACGTGTGCCGTTTAGGAGATATTTCACTTGTAGTCCGCCAAAAAATCCAACTGCGCATGCGCGGGGAAGAAACGAAACCAAGTGCCATTTCTTCCCTAGCCTGTGTCGTTAAATCGCGTCTCCCATGCATATGCACGGGAGTCCGCGGCTCGGAAGGAAGAAGAGCCCAGAAGATGACCAGGTCTGGCATTCTGTGTCTATGCATGCAAATGCTGGACTTGGGAGTGCTTCTCCTAGGGTGTTCACCGATGCAAGGAGGAGCGGCGAACGCCATGGGGGACCCCAGAAGAGGAGGATCAGGGCCACACTGTAAAACTAAATGCACAGTGGAAGAAAGTATGATTTTTTTATTTTTATTTTTTAAATAATACACACACACACACACACACACACACACACACACACACACACACACACACACACACACACACAGGGGTTTAAAACCCCTTTACGGTCAGGTTGCTGGAGAAAGCAAAGCATTTTTGAGTGCTGGTAATCTTACAGATGCTTAGCATTACTCAGTTGATCAGCAGGGGGTTATCATTTAAAGACCACTGTCCCACTTGAACAGATTGAGGGCATGTAACTAGCTTTGCCACTTTTTGAAGAAAACCGCTTTACACTTCAAAACAAAAATGTATGCCTCCATCCAGAACTCCTTGTTGAGCCTAGTTGTACATATCCAATACTTTGGGTATTGAAGCCTCAAGGCAAGAAACACGGTCTTCATATTTAGTTCAAAATGAGTCACCCGGCTGCATCATATGTACTGATTTGACCATCTCAACGGAGTTTGTGAACAGGCCACACAGTGACTCAAGCACTACTTCCTGTAAAGAACGTGTAAACCGACAAGTCCCAGCCCAGCCATATGACCACAAAAAAATAGACTAAATTTCAACAGCGAAAAAAAAAAAAAAAAAAAAAAAAAGTATATATACATATATATATATTTTTATTTTTTATTTTTTTTGTTTAGCCTAGCATCCAATATGGTGACCCCCCCTCCCCCCATAGACAACTGTACACTATAATATTTGCAATTAAACCTGCATGTTACAAAAACCCAGCAGTGCAAGTTGCAGATTACAGAGTTTTCTAAGCCCAAAAAAAAGATTTTTATATTTAGTGTAATATTCTCTACATCTATAGAATAACTTGTTATAATAAGAAAAGTGTGTGTTCCTCAGCAAGAACAGAGAACAAATTGAGAGAAGGCAAAAATGGGTCATAACAAGGCCAAGGGAAAAACAATGTGCCTTAGGCTGCTTCTCATGATAAAAAATAAAATAAAAAATTAGGTCATGGGCAATCTGCACACCAAAAACACTTGCATCCTTATGCGAGTATTACCAATGACGAATAGAGACAGACTAAAAGGAAAAATGTAATAACAAATTAGAGATCAAATACTGGATTGTTGTTCTAAACCAGTTGCAATTACAAAGTACAGACAGGTGTTAAACTATGGTTCTTGACAATAAAACTCAAGTCTAATATTCCAATGCTGTAAAATTATTGCACTCATTGACAAATACTAGGCTAATAAGCATCATCACTTCTTATATAGAGTCCTAAAAACACAGCTTTTAATATAACACAATTGGTCCAGATTGGCATTTTTTCCCCCATTTAAACAAATAGATTTTTAGGACATTTGTACATGAAACAGGGAATAATTACATATAAAGAATTAAAGGGCAATTAAACAGCCAAGTAATCACATGGAAACCATTCCAACAGCATTGTCACTCAATTACTTATTTTTAATAACTAATCGCAAATCCCAAAAAAAATAAGTAGATACTACTAAATGACTACTGTACTTTAGTTCAGTGCCAATTCCAGATGCAACTTTTCCTAACGCACACGCGCGCGCGCACACACACACACACACACACACACACACACACTATAACAGGTATGATTTTGACTGAGAAACAAGAAAAATTTCCCATCCTTCGATTTTTCTCATGATTGTTGTCCTCAATCATTAGACAATCAAGTGAACATTCCTAAAACAAAAAAGTTTTCGAACAAAATTCTATTTGTGTTCTGGCAGCTTTAGCATAAGGGTGGACAAAAGGTTGCAGAATTCAGGAGGCAGTCAGTCCAATACAGAAGACAGCAGTTACTGGCAAGGACCTAGGGAAAAGCTTCTTCAACTGACAAGAGAACAAGATCAAAACAAGGTATATGCCAACACCAATTATTAGGATGACTGATTATGTGCCTCCTGGGGATTGTTCAACCCTATTCCAAGGGTTTCAGTATTTGTAACAAAATGCATTGTTCCATTTCCTAATTGCTGTCACTGTCCACAGATCAATCACAGATAAATCACAAACTTGAGAAGTGTCTGAAAAACATTCATTCACATAATCCACCATTAGTTCACATACAAAGCTGTAACTAAACCACTCACAAGTTATTATCTAGGTTGTGCCCATTGTGCAAGATAAACTTCAATTTATAGGCATGATTTTTAAATCCAGAATTGTATCATTTAAACCAGGAAAAAAAAAAGGGTTAAACAATGCATTTAATAAGCAATTCTTGAGATTTGCTTATAGACATTATATTTGATGCACAATAGCCAGTATCAAGGTGACAGAGACCTTTTCAGTGCTGTAGTATACAAGGAACCCTTTGTCTGCAGCATCCATGTTAACCCCTATTTAAACACAGATAAGGCAGCACCTGCATTCAGAATCTTCTGTTGCCATAACAATTTCAGAGCCCTTGACAATTGTACTTGATGATGTAAAGATAGAAGAAGTGTCTTATGGAATATTATAAACCAAATGATACAGGTCTTCCAAAAACTGATGGACACGGGAATGAACTAAATTAGACTTGCACCTAATCAAATGGCAGCTTGGTATTTTAAAGTGAAAAAAGGCGAGCTATAACATATGAGGGCCCGCTTTAAAAAAAAATAAAAAATACTAAGTCAAGTCCATGTTGAAGGGCGAAAGATATGCAGAGATTGTGAAAGAGCCCCAAAGCCCAATAAAACCAATCCCATTTTATAATAAACGACATCTTTCAATGTATGAGTTCAATGAGTATTGTACCAAGATAAAAGTTTGACGCTCTCTCGTAGACACTTAAAATGTTATAAAACTAAAAAGGCTGAAAAATTATTTTGAAAAACAGTTCAAAAATTGAACAAGACATACAGCTGTTCAGTAGATACATTGGGTGCAGACAAGAACCAGAAATACAATATTAAAATGTATCAAATACATACATAAACATGCTTTGCATTGCACACATTTTGAAGAAAGGGGAATAGGAGCAACCAACCTGGTCACATGTTATAAATCATGAGAAACCATGATTTATGAAGGTTTATTGGCATGGTATACAAGATGGGGCACATCATTGGTCAAACACTAGGAGGTAAGTCTTGCCAAAAAACCAGCATATGTATATATATTGGAGGATAATAGTTGACCTTACACATACTGAAACACCAAAGGTTTTTGATTAGGGAAACTTACAAAGACCACTAATATTGAGGGTGGACCTTTTTTCAAAGTAGAATACCCGATAAAGTCAGCAAATAATAGGTTTGATTTTTTTTATTTATTTTTTTAAAATCATAATAAATTTGCTCAAATCTGATTAAATAAAAAGGTTTGATATGCAAAGTTTTATCATCAATTGTTACAAGTTTCTCAAGCAAAATGCTAGTGGTCCATCTTAGCAGAGGGTATTCCTTTGAATGAAAGCCCACCTGAGGTTGCCTCATGTCTCTCACTTACATGTATGCTGGAGATAGTAGCGATGACCTGGATGTTTTAAGCACAGGAACGGGGAATTTCCAGATAGCAGGAGAGCTGGTTTTCCATTTCAATGGCATGTTGTCACCACGGTACTACAATAACAGTAAACAGCGTTTCCATAACAGACTACCGACTAGGACTTCCATCCCACACACTACTGACATCGCAGTGGATGCTGCTTCTGCTGCTGCTCTGCACACAAGCAAATGATTGCCAATGCCCTCAAACCGATGCTTCCAATCTGTAAAATAGGGTTGCCAGGCATCGCTTTTTAAATCCTCCTGTCCCCTAAAGCGATATGATGAGTCTATCGTTCTACCTCAACAATAGTGCCACCTCGTTAGGGATGCGTTGACTGCAGTGGATTGTAGGGAGAGGGGAGGAAGAAGAAAAAAAAAAAAAAAAAAAAAGTAAAAACTGCACTGCACAAAGCAGTCCAATGCAGCTAGATATTGAGCATGTAAAAATGATATCAGATGCATATAAACTCTTGATTCTAATGGAATTCTGCTAAGGACACTGCAGCACTTTAATCAGGAACCTAACGTACTAAAAGCTTGATTTCTATCCAGTACAGAGGGAGGGAGAAGTGGATTTGCATAAAATAAAACATACCTACTCAGAATACACTTGTCATCCTCTGAACATTCTTCCTTTGAGCTGCAACAATACAAATGGGATATAAATCTCAGCATAGCCTTAGGCCAGGGCTTGTGAGTGATCAGTGGCTAAATTCAGCAGCCTGTCTTCCTCGGGAGCAAGCTCTGGTCAAACAATGCAAGAGTGCCATTATGAAGGGGGGAGAGAAAAAAAATAAAAATTAAAAAAATCGGTCCTTTTAATCCTTCACTGGGATGCAAAATTTCAAAGATGAAGTGCTGCACATTTCTGCAGAACGTCTGGCTGTGCTGATGGCTCTCATTTCCCTAGTCTTTTGCCACATTCTGGAAAAGGAAAATCTCGTACGGCTAACATGCTGTGGATTCAAGGATATCTGTGTCTTCTGCAGCAGAGAAGCGTGCTCTTAATAGCAGTCCTTGTAGGGACGTTATCAACAATCTAATTCAATGCTCACCCCTCCCCCTGAACAGATCACAAATTGCCTAAAGTACTGACAGGGAAGCCAGGCATGCAGGTGTCCATCTGGGGCCACTCTGCAGCTCTATGCTCTGTTTGCTGACCTCCAGAGGCTGCTGACTGACAAGAAGATTTCAGACTGAGAGCAGCAGATAAACAGCAATTCAGGCGCTTCATTACAAAGGGACGGTGTGCAATAGCTAATCAGCAAATAGAAGAGCACCAGACTCACAATAGCCACCTTGCACTGGTACAATGCAACACCATGCCAGTGGGGGTTTGTCAGGAATACATTTAAGCCATTTATACATACAATTATATTTTAATCAGTTAATGCTCAGTCCTCAAGCCCTTTAAACCAGAAATCATTACGGTTTACATGAGCAACACAATAATTCAATAATAATACAAAATGGTGTAATAAGTTATGACAAGTAAACAATCTGAAGAAGCCCAAGGATTACATATTTCCTTGGAAACATCCGATTGGCAGCAATATTCACTTGAATATTTATATCATTCTACAAAAAAAAAAAAAAAAAAAAAAAAAAAAAAAAGCTAGCTTTCCTTTTAGAAAAGCCCAAGAGGTATGTCATAATATTAATCAGAACTATCTTACTTAAAGCAGCCATTTTTCTGGTAGGTCTCCGCATGCAACACACTTTCCTTTTACACACCTCAGACACAAGAGGGCCACTTGCTCAGTTTACACGGAAGCAAAGTGGGAAAGGCACAGGAATCACTGCGTTTCCAGCATCGCATGGTGTTCATGTGAACAAAAGCAGGTCACAGAACGCAGTGCGTTTGCTTGAATCAGATCGCATAGGTATGAACACCTATGCGATCAGATTTCAGTGCAGAAGAAAAAAAAATGCAGTGCAATTTAAAAGTTACAAAATGGGCACAGAATCACATGGAATTTGATACCAGTCACCATCAGTGCAAACCCAGCCTTGGGGCACAAAACTCAAGCAAACAAACCCAGTAAAGTAAAGGTAAATTCAAAGCATGCCAAGAATTAGAACGATCACAGTAGCTTGTGCTCTCAACCACTGTGAGGCCATTAAATGGCTGGTGTCATAACTGATCACATGTGCAGCACCATGGTAACTACATATCAAACGGAGGCAAAGATGACAGCTTCCTTAGCTGAAAAAGCAAAAAGGGGGGGGGGGGGTTAGTTCTGCTTTAAAGACTTAAAGGGGTTGTAAAGGTAAATGTTTTTTCACCTTAATGCATCCATGCAAAGGTGAAAAAACATCCGACGGTACCGGCACCCCCCCCCCCCCCGAACCCCCGTTTTACTTACCTGACCCCTCGAAAGTCCCAGATGCGTCCACGTGATCCTCTTCGGTTCCCAGCCTGGCCGTTGATTGGCTAGGCTGGACGGATTGATAGCAGCGAAGCCATTGGCTGGCGCTGCTGTCAATCACAGCGGATGGCGCGGCGCGCCGGGGCCAAGTGATACAGTCGGTGGTATCACGGGAGCGCGCTCGCAAAAGCTTTCCACCATGCAAGCTCGCTCGCATGAAGGTGGAAAGCTTTTGCGAGGAGGAGCCGAGACAGCCGCCGAGGGACCCCAGAAGACAGGGTTAGGGGACACTCTGTGCAAAACGAGCTGCACAGTGGAGGTAAGTATAACATGTTTGTTATTTAAAGAAAAAAAAAAAAAAAAGTTTGCCTTTAGTGACCTTTTAAAACTACAGTATTTTCTTAGATACAAATGAAAAGTGAAAAAGTTTATGTAATCTGTTGGTTATTGTATTAACTCTTCTTCTGTTATATATGTACACAATGGCAGCTACATTTGAAAACAACATTAGCAGGCTCTGCTTCCTGAGCACTGCCGATACTTCCCTACACCTACAAGTCTATTGGACAGGATTTCTCTGCAGTCTAGAATGATGTGAAACAACCCCCTATCCTCATCGTAACTAGGGAGAAATTCCACCCTAGAAGGGTTTGTTTATATACTCAAAATATAGGATTTGGTAATAAATTAAGTATAAATAAATTAAGTTGGCAACCACCAACTTTGAAATTCATTAGTGAATTGCTTCAATGTAAAAAACAACTGCAAGATTCCAGGGACAATGCACTTTTACTGGCATTAAAGCGGAGGTTCCGCGGGTTTTGCTTTTTTTTGTTTAAATGTCCAAAGCCTGGTAACAGAGCTAGCTAGGTACTACTCACCCTGCTAGCCGCTCCTACACCCGTCACCTCCGTTTTCGTTAAAAAAAATAACTTATAAAAAAACCTCCAGTGCTTTTCCATCTTGCTTGTGGGCATTTTGAATCCCACAAGCAAACACTTCTGGATTTCTTCACGCAATGCCCCCATCATGCACCGCAGGATCTCACGCATGCGCCGTGTTGACGGTGAGCAGCGTGAGCATCGCCGTCAACGCTTCCTGATTACAGTCAGTACCATGACAACAGGTGACGTCATTTAGAATACACGCCCCGTCACTCCCAGGAGACCTTGCGCACGGATCACATTACGCCGAGAGTCGTCGGGGAAAAGGAGCGACACGCCCACTCCCCGCAGGGAAGACGACCCGGAAGTCATCAAGAATACAGGTAAGGGTACACATATAACAACAAATGACAACGCTACACTGATTTAAGGTTGGAGATAGGTTAGCTATAAAGTTCAGTTTGAGGGTGAACCTCCGCTTTAAGAAAGGGGTTCCAAAAAGACACCAGCTGTAATAGTTTACACACGATAAACTACCTGGATTCTGTCTAGATTTTGTTTATATGCATGATCCACAAGCTACGCGTTCCAAATACAGGCTTTGCTCATATTCCCAGTATAGTAAGCACTCAGATCATTGCTAAAGTGCATCACAGTTGTGTACTCTGAAAGGTTCAACAATATGTTTCAGCAGCAGAAACGCAAAGCCTGGCATCTGGTTTGTTAATTAGTAATACGTTTACAACATAACAGTATGCATGTCATTTTTGGCAGTATTTTCCCTACTGCCAAGTATGTCTGCAGAAAAGAACAAACATCTTCTAAAATGTCATCTTGAGCAACAAAAGAAAAAAAAAAACCCACACAACACACCCCAGAGTCACTATAACTCATAATTGAATATGCATGTGTTTACAAACGCAAGTATCTGGTTGGTTGCAAATACGGAACATTAGTGAGAGCTTTAAAGAGACCGATTGCCGCTCCAGGCAGGTCTTGTTGGGTGCAATCTTCTCAGGAACTGAGGGTGCTAGCAATGCACATGGCAATTAAGAACAAAAGATGATCAGGCGCACTCCAATCTAACGTAACTTTAATGTAAAAAAATGGAAACAGGCACTGCAAGTCACAGCAACGGAACCTAGGACAGCTGACGCGTTTCACACTAACTTAAGTGTTTACTCATAGCGGAGAGCTTGGCATCTAGGATGGGAACCAATGGTTACTATGTATTAATTGAAGGTCAGGTTTTCTGCATTCCAAGTCTATTGAGTAAAATCATTTATACACCTACAATCCGCCAAATATTATTGCACAGAAACAAACTTAAAGGAAAAAAATGTTTTTGCTGAAATGACTGTTTACAGGGTATAGAGACATAATAGTTAACCGATTCCTTTTAAAAATGATTAAAAATGGATAAAAATCAATCATATAAACGTACCTGCAGTTTCTAGTTTCGTTTTTGCATGTTGTTTCATGCTTCTGTGATGTACAGAGCCATACAGGGCAGGTTGGAAAACAAAACTGATTGGTGCTGTGGGGTTTTAGACACACAGTAATCACACCTCCTTGAAGTTAGTGACCACACAGAGAAAGCTCCCAGTACTGTGGTTATCAGGAAACAGACAACCAGGAAGTGTGGAGATCAGAGAAGAATTACAGCAACTTGAGAGCAAAAACAATGAGGACATGAAAACAGCACTGCATTAAGGTAAAGGAAGCTATCAAGATAAAAAAAAAAAAATCTTTTACAAACCTTTTAACGTAAGCCACACACTAGTTAGATTAGATCATTTACCAACAACTACTGCAAAAGCCTCTCTGGTAGTATAGGGATTGGTAAATATTGCTATACAAGGCTTATCACACTTTACAATCTGACTGTACAATCGCCTTTTAGCCCCTTTCACATGGGACCGACTCCGCTGGAGTCCGCCTACTCAAGGAAATTTAAGTAAGCGCTTTTCAGACAGCTGGACTGGACCTGGGGTGACATTAGGGATAGGTGGGGCTTTGTGAGGGGGGTGGGGCCTACCAATCAGTGGTCACCAGTGTTGGGGGCCGTCTTTGCATCTGTGCACACACATACCTATATTAAGGAGGACACACAGGAGAGAGTTACCACTGACCCCTTAGGCTTTGAAGAAGGGGTACACCCCAGAAACGCGTCAGCCATCCAGATGTCTGAGGTTCTACTGGCAGGTGCCGTGAGGTCCAGTCCAGCTGTCTGAAAAGCACTTACTTAAATTTCCTTGTGAGTAGGACCATTGCTTTTTATTCTGTTTTTAATAAAATTTTAAGTGTTAATGCACAAGGTCGGTGCGCCCTCCTTTCTTTTTGTTTTAGCCATATGAACACCCTTTGTTCTGTTGAGGGCTGCAAGACTTCAGACTTTGCCGTTAGACTATACTGCTGTACCCGGTTTTGGCGAAACACCAGGAGCGCAGAAGGTTTTTTTGTGTTATTGCTGGGCCAATAAGACCCCACATCTCTCCTCCAGGCTTACAAGCATTAAATCGGTGAAAAAACATTCACTGATCTCACACCGACAACCGCGATTGCGGCTTTGTTTACTTCCGGGTACCGGGCGTGACGTCATAACGTTGTGCCCGGGCTTCCGACTGTCATAGAGATGACTGGTGACCATCTGGTCACCAGTCATCTCTATGCTTCCCCAGCCAGTGCCGGCCGATTCGCTCTCCGGGCCCCCGATGGCACGGGAGAGCCTGGAGAAGCACCAGATGGCGGCGGGAGGGGGGGAATTTCGCTTGGTTGTGCATTCAGAGATGGTATTCTGCATACCATGGTTGCAACGAGTGGTTATGGAGTGGTTACCTTTCTTTCTATTAGCTCTTCCCATTCCCCTCTGACATCAACAAGGCATTTTCATCCACGCAATTGCTCTACTGCTCGCTGGATATTTTCTCTTTTCTGGACCATCCTCTGTAAACCCTAGAGATGGTTGATGCGTGAAAATCCCAGTAGATCAGCAGTTTTTTTTTTTAAATACTCAGACCAGCCCGTCTGGCACCAACAACCACGCCACGCTTGAAGTCACTTAGCGCAACTCTTTCGTCTCCATTGTAAAACTTGGTTTGAAATTCAGAAAGTCGTCTTCACCCCATCTAGATGCCCGAATGCATTAAATTTGTTGCCATGTGATTGGCCGATTAGCAATTTGTGTTTCCAAGCAATTGAACAGGTGTACATAATAAAGTGGCCAGTGAGGGTATATACTCCAACACAAACTCTTTTACAATCAATTTCAGTTTCAGCAAAGTGCATCCTGAAGTCTGTACCGAAAGTTTAATTTCAGTGCACCACTAATGCACACAGTGTGTATATACACATACAAACGACCATTTCATAAAATCTAATTCATAATGGTTAACACCAGTAAATGTTATAATGCAGACACACAAACAGAAGACCTGAAACAAAAACCTAAAACCAGCAACTAATTGGAATAGCACATAATTGCTTCAGCACCATCTAGAGGAGATAACCTGAAATTGCGGACTCAAACAAAACAAGCACAGCTCATTACAAATGAATGCACGGTGCGCCTGGCTTCAAAAAGGACAAGCACCAACATCACAGAAACCGATAACTATTACGAAAAAAACAATCATAATGAACACATACATTTTGCTGCAGTTCTTTCTCTAACAAAAATGAACAATTCTATATAAAAACAGGTTTATAAATCTTTTAAATTTTATGTACACATTGTATTTCTCTATTGGAACCTGTACTCGCAACTGGCTTTTAAACTTTGTTTTAAAAATTTCTATGGCACCCCAAGTTCAATATAGTAAAAAAAAAAAAAAAAAAAAACACTGATAATAAATATACACAAGGCCTTTAACACCTTATGAATGAAACTGCAGACCAAAAGAAAAAAAAATGTATACTTTTTTCAAAATGCAAAAATTGTTTAGACACCTTTTGAGAATTGCCAGAGATTGTCGAAACAGATACCGAAAATGAAAATTACACTAGGCCGAAAACTATATAAAAAATGTCCAATACTGAAATAAAATGACTGTTTTATTTAACACATTGCTAATCGTATTAGCAAAATTTCCATGCGGTGCACCTCTAGCAGACATGGTACAGGAGGTGGTCAGAGACTGGGGACATGGTACAGGAGGTGGTCAGAGACTGGGGACATGGTAGAAGAGATTAATGCAGCCTCACCAGTGCATGACAGATGCAGCCTGCCAGTGCCCTCCCTCCTCGCGGCAATCACTGTGTGTCACAGAGCTTAACTACACAGGCTGCAGTAACAATGTCCCACCTCCTGTGATCACGTCACACCAATTTAATGTCCCACCATTGGATCAGTGATCTGTCACAGGAGGCGGGTCATTGTTACTGAGACCTGTGTAGTTAAACTCCATGACACACAGAGATCTCCTCCTCCCCTCCCACACGGCGAAGAGAGAAGAGGACTGTGGCGCACCATGCCAGAAGGACACCCCCGTAATGGGCGGCACCCCATTTTCTGCAATAATTATGTTACAGCAAAATGCAGAAAAGGCCATATTCGGACAAAATTTCGGTGCATCCCTAATTGTCACTCCAACTCAGAACCACATCTATACATGGTCTACAGCACACTAGTGAATCATCAGTATACATTTAATGATTCTGCCAATTTTTATGTATTAACTACTTCAGATCCATGCTATAGCCGAAAGACAGTTACAGCGCCCTAATTTGCCGGGAGGGCGTCCATGGATGTCCTCCCATTCTTGAGTGTCCTGCGCACCCCCTGCAGGGCGCACTCCGATTAGCGAGTCAATGAGAGTCGGCTGATCACAGATCAGAGTAAGGGGTCAATCCCGACCCTTTACCACGTGATCAGCTGTCAGCCAATGACATGTGATGTAAACAGACAGTAATCGCCTTTTTTCTCCT